>NC_057804.1:110462728-110668628 GCF_018294505.1 Triticum aestivum | reverse complement strand
GGGGTTGGATGAACAGTGAGTGTTACTCGGGGGGTTTGGATGAACAGTTCCCGGTGGGGGTGGATGAACAGGACCCCGTGGTTGCCTCTGGATGAACAGGACCCCGATCGATCGAGTCGGTTGGGGCTGGATGAACAGGACCCCCGTGGAGGGCTGGATGTACAGTAGATGGTGGAGGGGTGGATGAACAGTAGCCCGTGGAGGGGTGGTTGAACAGGAGCCCGTGGTGAGGGGTGGTTGAACAGTAGCCGGTGGAGTAGCGCGTGGTGGAGGCTGGATGAACAGAAGCCCGTGGATGAACAGTCGCAGGTGGAGGCTGGATGAGGTCAACGGTGGATGAACAGTAGCCCATGGAGGCTGGAGGGGTCGATGGTGGAGATGAACAGTATCCTGTGGAGTCCCATTTTGCGGTACGCCACACCCCTCCCGATGAACAGGACCCCTGTTTCGACCGTAGCGCTCCAACACAAGTCCGTTTCCTCCGTTTTGCGGTAATCCACACACCTCCCGATCAATAGGACCCCGTTTCGACCATAGGAGGTCCAATACAAGTCCGTTTCCTCTGTTTCGTGGTATGCCAGACCCCTCCCAATGAAGAGGATCCCGTTTCAAACGTGGCCGGTCGAACACAAGGCCGTTTCCTCCGTTCTGCGGTACACCAGGCCTTGTTTCCATCACCTATTCCGTCCAAGCCCTCCCGATGAACACGATGACGCATTCCGTTCCGACCCAGCCAGTTGGCTCCCGATGAACACGACGACGACACTGTTTCTCTGTTCTGACCCAGCCGGTTGGCTCCCGATGAACACGACAACGACGATGTTTCTCCGTTCTGACCCAGCAATGTACACGGGCCCTGGCCGTACGTATGTGCGAGTAGGCGTTCGAGACCCCGCCCGTATGTCCGTACGTGGCTGTATTTTCTTTCTTGCACACTGGCCGCTGTACGTACGTGTACATGCTACGTGCGCGCCTCTACTACGACACGTGTGCGCCTCTACATCGACTAGTATGTACGTACACGTTCGTGACCAGAATGACAATGCTACGTACGCTTTGACCAGGTGGGTCCCGGCTGTTAGGCACTTCCTTGCGTGTGAAGATGTAGCTGGTGGGTCCCAGCAGTCAGGGGGCAAATCTTTTTTTCTCGGACGCACTTCCTTGCGTGCGAAGATGTAGCTGGTGGGTCCCAAAAGTCAGGGGGCGAATCATTTTTTTGCCCGTAATATGGACGCACTTCCTTGCGTACGAAGATGTAGCTGGTAGGTCCCAGCAGTCGGGGGGAAACATTTTTTTTGCGAAAGTGGCCCGTCCGCTGGGTCCCTGCTGTCAGGTGGAGGAGTCATTTATTTTCCCCGTAACAAGGAGGCACTTCCTTGCTGCAGCCGTGAACCCAGCTGTTAGCCTCTCCACGTATAGTCCACGTCCAATGGAAGTCATTCCTTGACCATGTTGACCACGCCGCGCCGAGAGCACCAGGGCGGTGGACGACAGCGAGGCCTAGGAAGCGGACGACGGGGAGCCGGGGAAGACGCGGCAGTGGAAGCCCATGGGGAGAGGAGTACGAGGGTTCATTGGTTCGGCTACGGTGTGAGGCTGCCGTCGCTGCAGGGCCTGGCCAGCGCTGGGAATAGTAGGGGGCGATGAGGCCTCCACGGCAGCACAACCGGCCACGGGAGGCAGGAGCATGCGGCAGGACCGCCGCTGGTTTTGGCGGCTGGAGGAAGAAGACCAGAGGTTGAAGAAGCACTACGGCCGTTGGATGGACATCGTACGGTCATTGCAGCTAGAATTGTTTATATTGACTAAGTTGACAAAGCCCTTGGTACGCATCAACTTAGTAGGCCCACGGGTCAACCTCTGAAATGGTGCGCCCTAGATGTCAGGGGGAGGAATCATTTTTTGGGCGGCTGAAGTAAGAATATCTGAGATTGAAGAAGAAGCACGACATCCGTTGGATGGACATCCAACGGCCACATCTGCTAGAACCGTGTGTTGTCGACAAAGCCTTGCATATGCGTCAACTTAGTTTTTTTAGGGGACGCGTCAACTTAGAAGGCCCACAAGTGTGTGGCAGAGAACATATAGCCCATTTGCGATTCGTAAGAATGTACATCCCATTTTTAAATTCTAATGGAATTTACTATAGCCCATTTACAGTTTGTTAAAAGTACAACCCAATTCTAGCTAGGGATTAATAATTTCAACCAACCGCTCAAAACAGAATTCAAAAAAATCCCCACATTTTGATGGGATCCGAAATATTTTTATCTGAAATTTCTAGTCATATTAAATATAATTTCAAAATAAAGTTGTATTACATTAAAATCCAACGAAATATTGCATGCGCAACAAGTAATGAAATTAAAATTTTCAAATTCCAAAAATAATATATTTTTTAAACTAATTATGCCTTTGGTGCATTTTTTTATAGTTACTGCCTAGTTATTATAATTACATCCCATTTATTATTTCTTAAAGTCCATTTTCTTGTTAAGCCTAATGCATACCTCCTAGGAATGTTTGCAGCCCAGCAGTGCGGAGAATAACAAGTTGACCCGGATATTGTGTACAACTGTCGACCCAGTTGCATTGCTGATGTCGAAAAGAGGCCTGTGTAGTATAGTACAACCTAACATGGTTACTCAGCCCACATTCAGCGATGCCGGAAAGGCCCAAACAAGGCTTCGGTACAACTTTTTGAAGTCATTGAGCTCAATTAATAACTTAAGAAAAAAGTTAGATTACAGTGGAACCTAATTAAAAGTTGTCACGAGCAAAGAAATAATTCAACGGGTCCCACTTGTGCATGTGTGCGTGTGTGCATGCATGCGTGTGTGCGTGTGTGTGTGTGAGAGAGAGAGAGACCCATCGGCTGATGCTCGTAAATACATCTTTCAGCCATATGCATTGCTGATGCTCAGTAAAAACTTATATAGTTGACACAATCATATAGAACATCATAGCACACTGAACTTGCATACAAAAATTTCACGCAGGCGGCACAATCAGGATGGAAGCAGTGGATCGCTACGGGTAGGGCTATGTTTAAGCCAACGAACTCGTACATAACGGTTCATCATCTTTATCAATGACGGGGAAATATCTTGAATGCTGTGCAAAGAAATTAGACAGACAACACAATAAGTTCTGCTAGCACATTAAGTTGACATACAACCCTTTGTTAAAAAAGTTCAGGTACAAAATTAGAACAGGTCACAACCAAATGTACTGGCACATCAGTGCTTCACACCCATAGCTCGGATTTAACTAGTATCTGACAAGATTCAATTGTTACCTCAAATTAGAGCACATCCAGGCAGCCAACCCTGCCTCTTCTCCCAAAGAAGCAGTGGCCTCCGCCGCGCGATGGAGTAGGCCCTGTGCCATCCATCGTTCCGAGCAACACGGGGAAAGTCTGACGTTGACTCCTGTAATGGACGTCGTCAACGGACCCTGGCACCAGCGGCGCCGACAGGACTTCAATTGATGGATTAACCACTTCTTCAACATGCACGAACACTCGATACAGGTACATCCCTAAGATGGCCTGCAGTGGCCTTGGTGGCGATGAATAGTACAACCCTAGTTCCTGCACCGGTATCTCAACACCAATCACCTTCGGTATGGTGGACGGCTTCTTCATCCATGCCATAACCGTCAGAGCCCAGCTGTCTGGAGGAACAAACATACTTACGAGCTCACCTCCAAGGTCGTTGATAAGCTCATTCATGGACTCGCTATTCCAACCACATCGAGGCATGCCGTGGAAGGTAAGCTTTGTTAAAAACTCAAGCTCAGAGGGCACCGAGCCCCATCCTGGGTGCCACTGATCAAAGCTCACCAGCGCGCCATCGCAGAACGAACGCCGGGAAGATTCGAACACATGACTGCAGTCGAAAGTTGTCCGCCAATGGCAGACAGACTTTGACGAGCAAGTCACTTATTTGGATGCCATGCGCAATGCCAAGAGCTTTGACAAGGTCGTCCGGTGAGATGGGAGGCCGGTCGCCGTTGATGGTTACCATTAGCACTTTGCTGGCAAACTGGTCGTCAAGCGCTGCCATGCCATTGTGGAGCAACAACACATAGCGACTGAAGGCAGGGCGGACCTTAGGATTTCCGGCTCGGAGATCTGCGTTGACCGGCGACATGATAGTGCACTTGAATACAAGGAGTACAGGAGCAGGATTTGGGGGAACTGGAGTAGGAATCGAGATTCCAGAGGTGGGGGAGGGGCGGGAGATTGGGGATGAAAAGGAAGCATGAATTTCGAACACGCGCCAATATGCTCTCGGCGCACAAGCGCATGAAAACACCGGTGGCCCCCACATGTCGGCCTAAGAGTCCTTATTCTTTCTTTTTTGGAGAGCCCGACCTTTTTTTTGAGGATCTTTTGAGAGCCTAGCCTGAGAGTCATTGACATGTTTGGCATTGCGTTACTACTCGGCCCATATTCAACGACACCTCACTGGCCCAAACAAGTGTACATCATCGAAAAGACACTAAGCTCAAATTATATAACTTGAAAAAAGGAGATATACTCTGAACACTGGAGAATGGTGATGCCCTCATTTAGCCCACCAGTAGTTCGAGACAATAAATAGTTTGAAACAACAATATATACAACATTCAAACACTGACTAGTAACTACTACTGACATAAACATGAAGACATGATAGTTCATAAGAAGTCTTGCTACACCACCAAAATGCACCCGTCTGCAGCGCTCAGACTCTCGTGATCCAGACTAGAATGACATTCTAAACAGAGGCAACTATTGCATAGTAAGAGTGACATAGACGAGGATGACCAAATGACAAGGAATATGCATAACAAAAGAAAGAACTACCCATCCAGAACCAGCAGCAAAGATAACAAAGTCATTCGAAGAGATGATCCAACACCATCATAATTTGTAGCCCCGCTTCAGCGACCAGTGATCCGGAGACACCAGTACTCCACCCTTTCGAGGCAACGGCCCAATTACCTATCAACCTGAAGGCTTGAACCACATCACTGCCTATCGTAATTGAGACATCCAAGGATCAAAGTTAATCCAGATGCCTTTGTCATTCTCACCTTCTTTTGGCTGCAGGCTATATCATTGACAATCAGGGGAGTTTGCTCCTGAACTCTTAGGGCTCGCCGTGTAGACACCGTTTTCCATAGCAAACAGAGCCTCTCTACCATCAAGGTCCTTTCCAATGGTGATCTCCTGGTTAATCGGATAATTGAGTCTGAGAAACAGATAGTGTGAACCAAGGCTGTTTACCCGCCTCCAACTAAAAATCCTGAAGGCCCCAACAAGTTGGTATCCTGCTCATAGACGTAACATCCACTGTCCGGATACTCACGTATTTCACGGTGCTTGTATACAGTGGGGTTTTTGCAATATAACTTTTCCGGCTCATGTGTCCGAATGATCATCAGTCTTTTGCCGTCGTCTGATCGAGTGAGGAACCAATTGTGCATCCCTGTTTTTGGCAAAGGTGGTGTGATTACAAAGGGCAGTAACTGTAGGGACACTCCATCATATCAAAAAGGACAGGCATTGTTAATGTAAGATCAACATTGTTCAGAGTATGAGTAGGATAATGCAATAAACAACATTGATATGTCCCTGTTGGAACTGGGAGGAAAATACAGGGAAATGTATACTGGGTTCGAAAATATAGAAGTGCCATGCATGGTTATACTCATGTTATCTCGCAATCGATTCTTCACAGGAAACTACCATGTCATTGCTACGTCTTGAGCTTGCGTTGGTTTTCCTTGAAGAGGAAAGGGTGATGCAGCAATAGTAGCGTAGGTATTTCCCTCAGTTTTTGAGAACCAAGGTATCAATCCAGTAGGAGGCTCCTCAAAAGTCCCACACACCTACACAAACAAACAAGAACTCGCAACCAACGCAATAAAGGGGTTGTCAATCCCTTCACGGCCACTTGCGAAAGTAAGATCTGATAGAGATAATATGATAAGATAAATATATTTTTGGTATTTTTATAATATAGATTGGAAAATTAAAGATGCAAATAAAAGTAGATTTAAAGCTTATATGATAAAAGATAGATCCGGGGGTCGTAGGTTTCACTAGTGGCTTCTCTCAAGATAGCATAAGTATCACGATAGGTGAACAAATTACTGTCGAGCAATTGATAGAAAAGCGAATAATTATGAGATTATCTAGGCATGATCATGTATATAGGCATCACGTCCGTGACAAGTAGACCGACTCATGCCTGCATCTACTACTATTACTCCACACATCGACCGCTATCCAGCATGCATCTAGAGAATTAAGTTCATAAAGAATAGAGTAACGCATTAAGAAACATGACATGATGTAGAGGGATAAACTCATGCAATATGATATAAACCCCATCTTTTTATCCTCAATGGCAACAATATTATACATGCCTTGCTACCCCTGCTGTCACTGGGAAAGGACACCGCAAGATTGAGCCCAAAGCTAAGCACTTCTCCCATTGCAAGAAAGATCAATCTAGTAGGCCAAACCAAACTGATAATTCAACGAGACTTGCAAAGATAACTTAATCACACATAGAAAAATTCAGAGGAGATTCAAATATTTCTCATAGATAAACTTGATCATAAACCCACAATTCGTAGGATCTCGACAAACACACCACAAAAAGAGTTACATCAAATTGATCTCCAAGAAGATCAAGGAGAACTTTGTATTGAGATTCAAAGAGAGAGAAGAAACCATCTAGCTAATAACTATGGACCCGAAGGTCTGTGGTAAACTACTCACAACTCATCGGAAGGTCCATGGAGATGATCTAGAGGCCCTCCATGATCGATTCCCCCTCCGGCGGAGCGCTGACAAAGGCTCCAAGATGGGATCTCACGGATACAGAAGGTTACGATGGTGGAAATAGTTTTTCATGGTGCTCCCCGATGGTTTTGGGGTACAAGGGTATATATAGGAGGAAGAAGTAGGTCGGTGGACGCTCAAGGGGCCCACGAGGGTGAGGGGCACGCCCATCTATAGGGGGCGCACCGGGCACCCTCGTGGACGCCTCCTCTGTTGCTTGACGTCCACTCCAAATCCCCTGGATCACGTTTGTTCCAAAAAGATCGCTCCCGAAGGTTTCATTCCGTTTGGACTCCGTTTGATATTCCTTTTCTTCGAAACACTGAAATAGGCAAAAAAACAGCAATTCGGGCGGGGCCTCCGGTTAGTAGGTTAGTCCAAAAAATGATATACAAGTGTAAAGTAAAGCCCATAAACATCCAAAACGGGTAATATAATAGCATGGAACAATCAAACATTATAGATACGTTGGAGACGTATCAAGCATCCCCACGCTTAATTCCTGCTCGTCCTTGAGTAGGTAAATTATAAAAATAGAATTTTTGATGTGGAATGCTACCTAGCATAATTCTCAATGTAATTTTCTTTATTGTGGCATGAATGTCCAAATCCAAATGATTCAAAATAAAAGTTCATATTGACATAAGAAATAGTAATACTTCAAGCATACTAATCAAAGCAATCATGTCTTCTCAAAATAACATGGCTAAAGAAAGTTCATCCCTACAAAATCATATAGTTAGGATATGCTTCATTTTCGTCACACAAAAATGCTCCCATCTTGCACCCCCCCTGATGACAAATAATCTCAAACTTAAATAATCTCAAACTTTGTTTCGTACTTAAATAATCTCAAACTTTTTCAACTTCACGCAATACATGAGGGTGAGCTATGGATATAGTACTATGGGTGGAATAGAATGTGATGATGGAGGTTGTGTGGAGAAGACGAAAAAGGAGAAAGTCTCACATTGACGAGGATAATCAACGGGCTATGGAGATGCCCATCAATTTATGTCAACATGAGGAGTAGGGATTGCCATGCAACAGATGCACTAGAGCTATAAATGTATGAAAGCTCAACAAAAGAAACTAGTGGGTGTGCATCCAACTTGCTTGCTCACGAAGACGTAGGGCATTTTGAAGAAGCCCATCGTAGGAATATACAACCAAGTTCTATAATGAAAAATTCCCACTAGTATATGAAAGTGACAACATGAAAGACTTTCTATATGAAGAACATGATGCAACTTTGAAGCACAAGTGTGGAAAGGGATAGTAACATTGCCCCTTTTTTTTCTTTTTTTGGGCCTTTCTTTTTTTGGCCTTTTTTTATTTGGCATTTTTTTATTTGGCCTTTTTTTATTTGGGGACAATGCTCTAATAATGATGATAATCACACTTCTATTTATTTACAACTCATGAATTACAACTCAATACTAGAACAAGATATGGCTCTATATGAATGCCTCCGGCGGTGTACCGTGATGGGCAATGAATCAAGAGTGACATGTATGAAAAATTATGCATGGTGGCTTTGCCAAAAATACGATGTCAACTACATGATCATGCAAGGCAATGTGACAATGATGATGTGTGTCATGATGATGAACGGAACAGTGGAAAGTTGCATGGCAATATATCTCGGAATGGCTATGGAAATGCCATAATAGGTAGGTATGGTGGATGTTTTGAGGAATACATAAGGAGGTTTATGTGTGATAGAGCGTATCGTATCACGTGGTTTGGATGCACCGGCGAAGTTTGCACCAATTCTCAAGGTGAGAAAGGTCAGTGCGCTGTACCGAAGAGGCTAGCAATGATGGAAGGGTGAGAGTGCGTATAATCCATGGACTCAACATTAGTCATAAAGAACTCATATACTTATTGAAAAAATCTACAAGTCATCAAAAACCAAGCACTACGCGCATGCTCCTAGGGGGATATACTGGTAGGAAAAGACCATCACTCGTCCCCGACCGCCACTCATAAGGATGACAATCTAAGAACACCTCATGTTTCAAATTTGTTACACAACTTTTACCATACGTGCATGCTAAGGGACTTGCCAACTTCAACACAAGCATTCTTTAAATTCATAAATCACCCAACTAGCATGACTCT
Organism: Triticum aestivum; assembly: GCF_018294505.1. NCBI lineage: Eukaryota > Viridiplantae > Streptophyta > Magnoliopsida > Poales > Poaceae > Triticum > Triticum aestivum. The sequence goes on along the minus strand of NC_057804.1, from coordinate 110,659,663 downwards.
AATATCACCACCTCCATGTCTCAAAAGAATTATCAAGTATCAAATTGATCATAGCATCCAATTCACTTCCTATGATAGTTTTTATTATACCCAACTTGGATGCCCATCATTCTAGGACCAATTTTATAACCATAGCAAATACCATGCTGTTCTAAAAGACTCTCAAAATAATATAAGTGAAGCATGAGAGATTAACAATTTCTACAAAATTAAGCCACCGCCATGCTCTAAAAGATATAAGTGAAGTACTAGAGCAAAAACTATCTAGCTCAAAAGATATAAGTGAAGCACATAGAGTATTCTAATAAATTCCAATCAAGTGGGTTTATCCCAAAAGGTGTGTACAGAAAGGATGATTGTGGTAAACTAAAACTCAAAGACTAATATCATACAAGACGCTCCAAGCAAAACACATATCATGTGGCGAATAAAAATATAGATCCAAGTAAAGTTACCGATAGACGAAGACGAAAGAGGGGATGCCTTCCGAGGCATCCCCAAGCTTAGGCTTTTGGTTGTCCTTGAATATCTTGGGGTGCCATTGGCATCCCCAAGCTTAGGCTCTTGCCACTCCTTATTCCATAGTCCATCAAATCTTTACCCAAAACTTGAAAACTTCAGAACACAAAACTCAACAGGAAATCTCATAAGCTCCGTTAGTGCAAGAAAGAAAAACCACCACATAAGGTACTGTAATGAACTCATTATTTAGTTATATTGGTGTTAAACCTACTGTATTAAAACCTCTTTATGGTTCATACCACTTAATACTAGCCATAGATGCATCAAAATAAGCAAACAACACACGAAAAACAGAATCTGTCAAAAACAGAACAGTCCTTAGCAATCTGTAACTGTCGAATACTTATGAAAATCTAAAAATCCTAACAAAATAGGAAGTCCTGGGAAATTTTTCTATTAATCTACATAAAAAGGAATCAATGCAAAATCACGTTCCTGTTAATTACTAAAATTATTTTCGTGCATGCAAAGTTTCTGTTTTTCAGCAGAATCAAATTAACTATCACCATAGGTTATCCTATAGGTTCTACTTGGCACAAACACTAATTAAAACATGAAAACACATCTAAGCAGAAGGTAGATGAAAAATTTATTACTAAACAGAAGCAAAAACAAAAAACTAAAATAAAATTGGGTTGCCTCCCAACTAGCGCTATCGTTTAACGCCCCTAGCTAGGCATAAAAGCGAGGATACATCTAAGTAGTGCCATCTTTGGCACTCAATTCATAAGTAGCTCGCATGATAGGTTCATAAGGTAATTTGACTTTATTTCTTGGAAAGTGCTCCATGCCTTTCCTTAATGGAAATTGGAATCTAATATTCCCTTCCTTCATATCAATAATTGCACCAATCGTTCTAAGGAAAGGTCTACCAAGAATAATAGGACAAGAAAGATTGCAATCTATGTCAAGAACAATAAAATCTATGGGCACATAGTTCCTATTTGCAACAATAAGAACATCATTGATCCTTCCCATAGGCCTCTTAATGGTATAATTCGCAAGGTGCAAATTTAAAGAGCAATCGTCAAGATCGTGGAAACCTAGAATATCACATAAAGTTTTCGGAATTGTGGAAACACTATCACCCAAATAACATAAAGCATGACACTCATGATCTTTAATTTTAATATTTATAGCAGGTTCCCGCTCATTATTAAGTTTTCTATGTATAGAAACTTCCAAATTAAGTTTTTCTTCATAAGATTGCATCAAGGCATCAACAATATGTTTGGTAAAAGCTTTATTTTGACTAGAAGCATGAGGAGAATTCAAAACGGATTGCAACAAGGAAATACAATCTACTAAAGAACAATTATCATAATTAAATTCCTTGAAATCCAAGATAGTGGGTTCAATGCTATTTAAAGTCTTGACCTCCCCAATCCCACTTTTACCAAATTTAGTATCAAGATCTAAAACTCCAAATCATTGGGACGCCTTTTAACTAAAGTTGACTCATATCCAGTCCCATCATTATTAAGATTCATATTGCAAAACAAAGATTTAATAGGGGACACATCAATAACTTTTAGATCTTCATCATTATTTTCATGGAAACTAGAAGAACATGCTTTTACAAAGCAATCTTTCTTAGCACGCAATCTAGCGGTTCTTTCTTTGCACTCATCAATGGAAATTCTCATAGCTTTGAGAGACTCATTGATATCATGCTTAGTAGGAGTAGATCTAAGTTTCAAAGAATCAACATCAAGCGAAAGTCTATCAACGTTCCTAGCCAAATCATCAACTTTAAGCTATTTTTCTTCAATTAAGGCATTAAAACTCTTTTGAGAGATCATAAATTCTTTAACGCTATTCTCAAAATCAGAGGGCATCTTATTAAAATTAATATAAGAATTATTGTAGGAATTTCCATAATTATTGGAGAATTACTAGGGAACAATCTAGGATTAAAGTTTCCTCTATAAGGATTGTTACCAAAATTATTCCTACCAACAAAATTCACATCCATAGATTCATTATTATTCTCAATCAAAGTAGACAAAGGCATATCATTGGGATCAATAGAAGCACTATTAGTAGCAAACAATTTCATAAGTTCATCCATCTTTCCACTCAAAACATTAATTTCTTCTATATCATGCACTTTTTTAGATCTTTCAGTGTGACATTGAGAATAATTAGCCGTAATGTTATCAAGGAGTTTAATAGCTTCTACTAAGGTGATTTCCATAAACGTGCCTTCCGCGGCCGAATCTAAAAGATTTCTAGAAGCAAAATTTGATCCGGCATAAAATTTGTATGATCATCCATAAATTCAAACCATGAGTAGGGCAATTGCGAATCATTAATTTCATTCTTTCCCAAGATTGGGCAACATGCTCATGATCAAGTTGTTTAAAATTCATAATATCGTTCCCAAGAGAGATGATCTTAGCAAGAGGAAAATCCTTAGAGACAAAAGCATCTTTGCACTTATTCCAAGAATCAATACCATTCTTAGGCAAAGACGAAAACCAAACTTTAGCACGATCTCTAAGTGAAAACAGAAATAACTTCAATTTAACAATATCATTATCCGTATCTTTCTTCTTTTAAATCTCACACAAATCAACAAAGTTGTTTAGATGGGTAACGACATATTCACTAGGAAGGCCGGAGAATTGATCTTTCATAACAAGATTCAGCAAAGTAGCATTGATTTCACAAGACTCAACACATTAAGAGGAGAAATCGGGGTACTAAGGAAATCATTATTATTGGTATTGGAAAAGTTACACAATTTGGTATTGTCTTGCGCCATCACGACAAGCAATCCAACACACAAGCAAACAAAAAGGCAAGCGAACGAGAGAGGAGATTGGGAAAGAGAGTGCAAATAAAATGGCAAGAGTGAAGTGGGGGAGAGGAAAACGAGAGGCAAATGGCAAATAATGTAATCGGAGGGAGATGAGTTTGTGATGGGTACTTGGTATGTCTTGACTTGAGCGAAGACCTCCCCGACAACGGCGCCAGAAATCCTTCTTGCTACATCTTGAGCTTCCGTTGGTTTTTCTTGAAGAGGAAAGGGTGATGCAACAATAGTAGCGTAAGTATTTCCCTTAGTTTTTGAGAACCAAGGTATCAAACCAGTAGGAGGCTCCTCAAAAGTCCCACGTACCTACACAAACAAAAAAGAACTCGCAACCAACGCAATAAAGGGGTTGTCAATCCCTTCACGGCCACTTACGAAAGTGAGATCTGATAGAGATAATATGATAAGATAAATATATTTTTGGTATTTTTATAATATAGATTGGAAAAGTAAAGATGCAAATAAAAGTAGATTGAAAGCTTATATGATAAGAGATAGACCCAGGGGCCATAGGTTTCACTAGTGGCTTCTCTCAAGATAGCATAAGTATTATGGTGGGTGAACAAATTACTGTCGAGCAATTGATAAAAAAGCAAATAATTATGAGATTGTCTAGGCATGATCATGTATATAGGCATCACGTCCGTGACAAGTAGACCGACTCCTGCCTGCATCTACTACTATTACTGCGCACATCGACCGCTATCCAACATGCATCTAGAGTATTAAGTTCATAAAGAATAGAGTAACACATTAAGAAAGATGACATGATGTAGAGGGATAAACTCATGCAATATGATATAAACCCCATTTTTTATCCTCGATGGCAACAATACAATACGTGCCTTGCTGCCCCTGCTGTCACTGGGAAAGGACACTGCACGATTGAACCCAAAGCGAAGTACTTCTACCATTGCAAGAAAGATCAATCTAGTAGGCCAAACCAAACTGATAATTCGAACAGACTTGCAAAGATAACTTAATCACACATAAAAGAATTCAGAGGAGATGCAAATATTTCTCATAGATAAACTTGATCATAAACCCACAATTCATCGGATCTCGACAAACACACCGCAAAAAGAGTTACATCGAATAGATCTCCAAGAAGATCAAGGAGAACATTGTATTGAGATTCAAAGAGAGAGAAGAAGCCATCTAGCTAATAACTATGGACCCGAAGGTCTGTGGTAAACTACTCACAACTCATCAGAAGGGCCTGGAGATGATGTAGAGGCCCTCCATGATCGATTCCCCCTCCAGCGGAGCACCGACGAAGGCTCCAAGGTGGGATCTCGCGGATACAGAAGGTTACGGCGGTGGAAATAGTTTTTTGTGGTGCTCCCCGATGGTTTTGGGGTACAAGGGTATATATAGGAGGAAGAAGCAGGTCGGTGGACGCTCGAGGGGCCCACGAGGGTGGGGGCTTGCCCACTTGTAAGGGGCGTGCTGGGCACCCTCATGGCTGCCTCCTCTGTTGCTTGACGTCCACTCCAAGTCCCCTGGATCACGTTTGTTCCAAAAAGATCGCTCACGAAGGTTTCATTCCATTTGGACTCCGTTTGATATTCCTTTTCTTCGAAACACTGAAATAGGAAAAAAAACAGCAATTCGGGCTGGGCCTCCGGTTAGTAGGTTAGTCCCAAAAATGATATAAAAGTGTAAAGTAAAGCCCATAAACATCCAAAACAGGTAATATAATAGCATGGAACAATAAAAAATTATAGATACGTTGGAGACGTATCAGTCATGCATGTCATGTAATCATGTTCTGTCCACACAAACAAATTCTTCAAGGTAACTAACAGACCATGCATTGTTATATACTCGTGTTTTGTGGGCAAATATTTTGTGAGGATATTATTCTAGCCATTGATTGCTGAAGGGCGAATATAGGTATACACATGGTAAGCATTACATGATTTCACTACTTCCAAATATAGAGTTCTCCATATGCACATTTACTTCCCTAATGTATGGTTAGATGAAACCAACAGTGTGGTGCATGTTTCTACATCATGAAAATGAGGAAACTAACATGGCCATTCATACACACTCATATTTAGTAGTAGTATATAGATTACTGTAAAATAAGGAGAATATCCATATATTCCTAACCGTTTGCTTATTCGGGGGTACAAATTGGCTGTAATGACATGGTCACAATCGCATGAATTAACTCATTCCAAATATAGCTGATTTACGGTGTCTCTAATACATTGCCATAGTTCTACTCAAATTCTGCTCAAACAGGATATGCAAATCATCACAAAAAGTTCAAACAGTGTCATGGCGTCATCATTAACATGAGATGGAAACAACTTACACGCGCCGTCCCAGCAATATGTGGTGCCATCTGCTTTGTCGATCGCGTAGATGATGCCATTGTGTTCAATAGCATCACAGAAGTGTGTATCAGCTTTGACGATGATCCACTGTGAGCTGAGTTTTCTCCAGCTAAAGAAGGCACCAACGTAAAGATAGGCGAGTCCGCGGTCGAACAAGGTAATTAGCTTGAAGTCTGCGTAATTCGCATGTCATGTGGGCACTTGGAAGATTACAATCTTCTGCAAAACAAGGTCCGCCCAACTGATGTGGTAATCTAGATGACTTGGACCATGATGGTAAAACACTATATAATCCAACGGAGGAAGGATAATCTCATGGGAGGTCTGGAAGTTCACGAGCACCAACTTTTTACCGTCTTCTCTAAAGGAAGCCATCCAGTGGGAGTTCATGCCGACCCAGTACATACCTGCCAAGAAGTTTCGGGCGATGGTGATCGGATCGAAGTTGAGGGAAATGATGTACGGTGACCCACTACATACTTGCAAAGAAGTTTCGGCTAATGGAGATCAGATTGAAGTAGAGGGGCATCATGTACGCCTCCGTATCATGGTGATCCAATCTCGCAAGACCAGATAGTAGCAAGCAGGGTGTCTTGGAAAGCTTAGACCTTGCTTCAACGATGGCCGTGTGCATGTCCTTCGAGCATGCAGCCAGCCGCAGGGCGCTCAACATATCCATACACGAACAACAGATGTCGAGGATGTCACTGGAGAGATTGCTCCAATCGCGGCTCATATGGGTGCTGTGCGGTTCGTGTTCGGCCATGGTGGAGTTTGGAAGGTGGGGTTTTTTGGGGGCTTGATTTACGGGGGAGAAGGCTGTCGGTGCTGGAGCGGCTAGCGAGGGAATAGTGGTACTAGGGGAGGCGAGCGAGGCGACGGTACACGGGGGCACAGTGAGATAGAGACGGAGACAAAGACGGAGATGTAGATGGAGTGGTGCTATGGGAGGGGAGAGGGAGACGAGGCGAGGCTTGCTAATGTGTTGTACAACGACGGTGACAGACTGCACAGTGCACAGGGTGAGTCTGAGTTTGGTAACACGAACACGCCACCTGGACTAGTGTCAGGCGCAGGGTGTTGTCACTTCACTGAGGACCAGATGAATAGTATTTTGACCATCAAGTGTACCATAGTTGTACTACTACTACTACTAGTAGGAACATGAGTACTCTAGTACTGTATAGCGTAAATAGGTCTCCCGTGCTAGCATGCCTGTTCACTTCATCCTCCAGGTATCATCCATATTGCGAGCAGAACCAAATTCCCGTGCATGCGGAAGCGCGAAGATGGGCCTTTGATGAGGATAACGGTGTACTCCCTCCGTCTAGGTGAGCGCAACCTAGGTGGCTGTCGATTGGACGAGAAAGAGCACCGGGACGAGCAAAACTTCCAACCAAGGCACTATTACAAATGGAAGCAAAATCAGCAATTAATACGTAGTTATAAGGATGCCTTTTCAGCTCCCCAAGCAGGCTCAATCAACGCCCTGCCGCGATGCATGCAATGGTCATTCTGGTGCATCAAGGACGGCATGCAGATTGTTCCACACTTGAGAAGAGGAAAAAAATGGAAAGGTAGAACGCAGCAGCAGAGGAAGAGAATGCTGGCTAACGAGGCTGGGAGGGGATCGAGCAGGAAGTTAATGTTCCACGCCTAAAGGGTTTGGGAAAACCCGATTTTCATAAGGTGACTTACTCACCTAGATGGAGGGAGTATTCCTTAACCAGAGAATGTTATGTCTCCCACGCACGCGCCAATATCCATCTGAACCAGCTACGACACATTTTTTATCTGTTTGCATAGGTCCCACCTATCAAGAAGGATGGGGACGTACACGAACAGGTACAACTCCTCAGTCTACCCGCATAGCCTTTTCGTTTAGTCTACCTAGTCGTCTAATCAACTGCCTGCATGCCACTTCTCCCATTTACTTCTCCATCGGGAACCGATTTTCCTCGGCTTCTTCACCTCCCCTTCGTCTTCATTTGCATCCAAACCCCACTGCATTCACACTGTTTTAACCTCTTTAAATAATCATCTACTACTTTAGTTAGACTAGCCATTTAACCCTAATTCTTCAAACCATAGCCCTCCATTCCAGCGGTTCCAAATGGCGAAAGAGATCGAGATGCAGGTTTTTAGCGTCCAACATGTCCTCATCGAAGGCTTGTTGAGCATAGTTGCCACCGTCACCGTCCACCCAAGGGTTGTTCGTTAGTGGATCAACAATGTATCCAACTCCCTCGAAAAGGTAGAGACGAGGGTCATTGGTCTCAACGCAGAGTACACGGAGCGTGCTACTGGGAAGATCCAAATCACCGCCGTCCTTCAGCTGTGCCTCGAAGATGATGTTTTGGTGTACCACATCATACACGCGCCGTCCATACCAGGTGAGCTTCACGATTTCTTGTCTCGGGAGGACATATACTTCTGTGGGGCAGCCATCGAAGGGGACAAACAGAAGCTGGAGCCGTACAACCTTGATTTGGAAAGCATCACTGACCTACAAACCAGAATCAAAATTCCTATAGAAGATTGTGATAAACAGACACCATCCCTATTTGACGTAGCAAATTTTATCCTCGGTACAAATCTTCAGAAGGGTGACGAGACGGTGGCATTAAGGTCGTCTGGATGGGATAATTATCCCTTGACGTATGAGTGGATAAAATATGCTGCCCTCGATGCCCGTGTGAGTTTTGAGACAGCTGCAAGGTCCAAAGAGCTTGTTGCGAAGCCGTCTCCCACAGAAAATGAGAACAACAACAACAACAACAACAACAACAACAACAACAACAACAACAACAACAACAACAACAACAACAACAACAACAACAACAACAACAAGAAGAAGAAGAAGAAGAAGAAGAAGAAGAAGAAGAAGAAGAAGAAGAAGAAGAAGAAGAAGAAGAAGAAGAAAAGGCCACACCAGCAGGAGGGCGTTATGGATGGATGAACTATTTCCTCTCTTGTAAAAAAAATTATTCCCTCTCGGTGTATATTGATATATGTGGACTATTTCGATGGTGTGCATGTCTTTGGAACAAAGTAGTAGCGTGGATCCGCTTGACTATAAGGAACTATTTATCCGCATAGCTTTCTCTACTACTCCTTCCAGTGATCGGTATGCAATGCATGTGTCTGTAGATATGACAACTTGTCCATGGAAGTTCAACTACGACGACCATCACGTTTCATCCTCTGCCACTCACAATTCCCATGAAGCTGCTCCAACCCACGACACCACGTCCCCCGAGGTGCGCCTCACCCCTCTCGGCCGCATCGCCCCACTGCCTTTGTGTGCATGACATGTGGGCCACCTAAAATGCGGCGAGCATCAAGTTTCTACCACAGCCACACGCGATTCCCACGAGGCCGCTCGAACCCATGACACCACACGTCCCCCGACCTGCGGCTCAACCCTCTCGGCCCCACTGCCCCTCTACCTTCGGGAGCATTACATGTGGACCAGTCACCTATCGGGTCCACATGTTATTGACTCAAAGGCAGGTGTAGTAAGGCGCTGAAGTTCAGTCCCGAGGGCCCTGAGAGGGAAATGTAACTCATGCGCCAGTCCTTGTGGTGCTACCACTGCACGAACTCGTGCCAAACTCGAGATTTGTTTCTTTACTATACATGCATGCAACGATTTAATGGACATTGTAATCTCAACATGTGATGGGGAGCTCTAAATTTGAATTTGAAACTTATAAAATGAAAATATTCAAAACAAATAAACTGGGAGAGAGGGAGTATATTGTAGGATGTATCCCATACGAAATAAGTCCCTTGGTTTGTCACCGTGAAGATGCGGTTAGAAAGGAGCACAGAGTCTTCGTACTCATACGACAACAAATCGGCCGCAGACAACATGGTCCGCCTTTGACCGCCATGTGCAAGGTTCATGATAACTTATTCAATCTTACCGTGGTTCCATCGTACCAATTCATGTGGTGGCCCATTGCACGGCTGATCCCAATGTTGGACAAAGGTTCTACGGGAACGGTGTCACCGTTGTAAATGTTGGGCAAAGTGATGTTGGTACCCTCCCGTACATACGCAAGCCAATCTCCACTCGCACTGAGCCTAACCTGTGAAATGGTGGGCAGGGGGAGAATTAGGAAATCGACACTGAAGTAGTCTTTAGAATGCATTTACTACATGATCAAACTCATCTTACCTGCTCATCGGAGGAAATCCAAGTGCCCCTAAACGTCGACATCTCAAGGGGCATCAACTTGCAACTACGGCCATGCCACACTGGAGAGACCCCCAAGGAAACATCGTCGTGCGTTCCACAGAACATCAAGATGCATTTGTATGAGTAGTTTATCTTGTGAGAGAAAAGGATGGATGAGGGAAGGCCTCTAGAGATAGAGATAGACACTACTACTACCAATGTGCTGGCCCATGCGTTGCAATGGATCCAAAGTAGTAGAATAATACTTGTTCACGTGCTTGAAATATAAACATTCTAGTTTTTATATACATGTGTCAGCAGACATGACAGCTTGTCCATGGAAGTTGAACCACGACGACCATCACGTTTCTTGTTTCTACCACTGCCACACCCACACGCGATTCCCATGACGCCGCTCCAACCCACGGCACGACGTCCCCCGACGTGGACATGGATCCTCTGACGTGGCTATCACTACCTTGCCCTGCCTTTCCTTCGCTGACAGGTGGGACCCATGCTTGGGGGTCCCACATGTCAGTGACCGAATGGTAGGATTGTTCACGTCAGGGGATCCTCATCCCCCAACGTGCGCCTCAACCCTCTCGGCCCCACTGCTCCTCTGCCTTTGTGTGCATGACATGCGGGCCAGCTGAACTGCGGCGACCATCAACTTTCTACCACAGCCACACTCGATTGGACGCGGTTTGCCTGCTCCATTGCTGTGCTCCGATCCGTACTCCCGCACCATTGAATTTTCATCCAGCGGCTGTGACACATTTCATCCCGGGCATCAATCCTCAGCTGGAGTACTCCTGTACTACAGGTAGTACCCGCCGGTGTGGCCATCTACGCCTCATAATGCCCCGACGCCCAGTTGTGGCACCCTCGCCACGGCCACACCACCACCGTACGGTTCATCTTGAACGAGTGAGTCATGAACCACGCCACCACCATGATAATGACATGTGGGCCAGCGGCATTTAAGGTCCGCATGTCATTGACTCATAGGTCGGGCACTAAGCCACTGAAGTTCGGTCCCGTGGGCCTCGAGAGAGAAATTTAACTCCCGCGGTAGGCCTTGTGGTGCTCACGCAGTACAAGCTCGTGCCAAACCCGGAATTTGTTTCTTACTACTACCAACTACTAGTAAGGTACACGTGCATTGCACACATGAGATTGTGGTGGTTTGTGCATTATGCTTCTACATGTGGAGTCTTCTAAATTCTAGATGTGGCAAAATCTGGTGGAATGTAGATCATATCCAACGTCCAGTATTGCTCGGATTTGCCATCTTTGTACCGTCGGATTGGCTTCATCCAACGACCAACTTTCAAAGTTATTCACACACTATATAGGGGTATAGACATATATGTTTGGTTTGCAGCCTAAGGTTGCCACGCCTAAGCTTAGGCGTGCCACAATATCTTAGGCATGTGTTTGGTTCATTGCTACACTTGTGGCTTGCCACACTTTTCTAGCTACATGGTCCACATGTCATAGACTCAACTTCTTGCCAAATCTTGCCACACTTGTGGTGGCCATTTTGTTAGCCACATTTTTTGTGGCAGACACAAGGGTTGTTTGGTTTCAGGCCTAACAATGCCACACTTTATCATACAATGTTGCCAAAGATTGCCACACGTAAGGTTAGGCAAGTTTGACTAACTTAGGTGAGTGTTTGGTTCAAACCACACCTTAGGCAAGCCACACTAAGGCCCCACATGACATACAAACAAAAAATGTGGCAAGATTCCCTTAGGCTTGCCAACTTGTGGCTCTCATTTTGAAGAACTAACTTTGCCTAAGCTTAGTTGTGGCAAACTTAGTCATGAATTAAGTTCAACCATGGAGTCTTCTAGATTCTACATGTGGCAGAATCTGGTGGAATGTAGATGATATCCAACGGCCAGTAGTGCTCGGATTTGCCATCTTTGTACCGTCGGATTGGCTTCATCCAACGACCAACTTCCAAAGTTTTTCACACACTATATTGGGGGTATAGACATAGATGTGCCAGCCCGTTGCAATGGATCCAAAGTATATCTATTTAGTGGAGTGCACTATAAACACATTATCTATTTATTTTTCTCTAACCTTTCGTAGCCATGCAACCAAGCCACATAAGCTTCATGGGTGCCCCCCACATCGTATTATTCATACTACGTTGACTAAAAAAAGATAAATCACCCAAAACAAGATCTTCCCGTTTTTTGTTCCTACGATGTTGTGCCGTGCACGTACCTACTAGTTGTATAGTAGTAGTACTAGTTGTATAGTACAAAATTGGTACTAGTAGGAGTAGTACTAGTACGGAATGCTCCTACTCTATCAACGAGCCCCATCTGACACCAAATTTCTTGGCTTCCGTGCTACAGCTAGATCTTCACCTCGTTTCTGTTTTCCAACCCGGCGGCGGGCGGGGTGCGGTTTGCCAATAGTCGGTTTGCTCAACGGCGGTCCCACATGAAAGTAAAAATGCTAGGCAACACGCCTTCCCTAAGCTATGTGTCGTGCTGGACGGGCCGTGGAGTACTCCCGATTCCCGGGCTTGTGGGGGTGCGACGCGAACGCGGCAGGCTTTTCCTTTTACTAGCAATGTGCCCGTGCATTGCGACGGATCCAAAGTAGTAGAATAGTGGTACTTGTTCACAAACTTGAAAGAAATCACTCTTGTTTTGATATACTCCTAATATATTACTTCCTCCGTTCCTAAATATTTGTCTTTTTAGAGATTTCAAATGGACTATCACATACAGATTATATAGACATATTTTAAAGTGTAGATTCACTCATTTTGCTCCGTATGTAGTCACTTATTGAAATATCTAGAAAGACAAATATTTAGGAACGGAGGGAGTACTTTTCACTCAAAATATATTTCTCAAGATTTTTTGATGAGGTGAGGGAGGGATGTGGTTGCTTTCAAGATAATAAGGGGTTTTCTACAAATTGGAGCAGAGAACTGGGCTATTGTTGCAAAAATACCACAACTTACCTCACAGCCGTTAGATGCAGATCTAATGGTTAGAAACGATGGATGGCAGACACACCACACCAATTGAGTCTTTTATAGGAGTAGGAGTAGAGAAACATGTATAAATTGTAACATTTGGTTCTGCTCCTTGGCACGATCGATAGATAGAAATAACGATTGGAAACGCTAGGGAGGAGCTATTTCCGCCATATAAGCAGGGTACATAGTAGCTAGGTTGATGCATCGTCGGTTTGGTCACAACGGTCCGACATGTTCTAGTGTTTCTAGGAAGATGCCCGCGTTTTGCACGAAGTTTATGGAAAAGGTAAGCACAACTTATAAATTGACGGATGGAGTACTAGTTACAGTGATGCATATAATTAAGCAAAGGGATCGCACATGTCGGTATTGACTGGAACGAGAATGCAACAGCACAATAAGAATTAAGGCCACGATGATGCGATCGCAGTGGTGGTTACAGAAGGCAAGAAGAAAGATGCATCCATCATCGTACGACCTCCTCCTCCTCAACTTAGTGCGCCGGGCCACCCACCGGTGGCTAAGGAGCGGCGGCTTTTATGGCAAGGTCGAGGTGTGATACGTCTCCAACGTATCTATAATTTTTTATTGTTCCATGCTATTATATTACCCCTTTTGGATGTTTATGGGCTTTATTTTACACATTATTATCATTTTTGGGACTAACCTACTAACCGGAGGCCCAACCCGTATTGCTGTTTTTTTTGCCTATTTCAGTATTTTGAAGAAAAGGAATATCAAACGGACTCCAAATGGAATGAAACCTTCGGAAGCGTGATTTTTGGAACGAACGTGATCCAGAGGACTTGGAGTGCAAGTGAAGAAGCAGCCGAGGCGGCCACGAGAGGGTAGGGCGTGCCCACCCCTACAGGGCACGCCCCCTGTCTCGTGGGCCCCTCGGGCGGCCACCGACGTACTTCTTCCTCCTATATAAGCCTACGTACCCTAAAAACATCCAAGGAGCCACCGAAACACAATTTCCACCGCCGTAACCTTCTGTATCCGCGAGATCCCATCTTGGAGCCTTCGCCGGCGCTCTGCCGGAGAGGGAATCGACCACAAAGGGCTTCTACATCAACACCATAGCCCTTCCAATGAGTTGTGAGTAGTTTACCACAGACCTTCGGGTCCATAGTTATTACCTAGATGGCTTCTTCTCTCTTTTTGGATCTCAATACAATGTTCTCCCCCTCTCTTGTGGAGATCTATTCGATGTAATCTCTTTTTGCGGTGTGTTTGTCGAGATCCGATGAATTGTGGGTTTATGATCAAGTTTATCTATGAGAAATATTTGAATCTCCTCTGAATTCTTTTATGTATGATTGAGTTATCTTTGCAAGTCTCTTCGAATTATCAGTTTGGTTTGGCCTACTAGATTGATCTTTCTTTCCATGGAAGAAGTGCTTAGCTTTGGGTTCAATCTTGCGGTGTCCTTACCCAGTGACAGAAAGGGTTGCAAGGCACATATTGTATTGTTGCCATCGAGGATAAAAAGATGGGGTTTATATCATATTGCATGAGTTTATCCCTCTACATCATGTCATCTTGCTTAAGGCGTTACTCTGTTCTTATGAACTTAATACTCTACATGCAGGCAGGAGTCGGTCTACTTGTTGCGGACGTGATGCCTATATACATGATCATGCCTAGATAATCTCATAACTATTCGCTTTTCTATCAATTGCTCGACAGTAATTTGTTCACCCACCGTAATACTTATGCTATCTTGAGAGAAGCCTCTAGTGAAACCTATGGCCCCCGGGTCTATCTATTATCACATTTGCTTTCAATTTACTTTTATTTGCATCTTTACTTTTTACATCTATCTTATAAAATACAAAAATTATATTTATCTTATCATACTATCTGTATTAGATCTCACTTTCGCAAGTGGTCGTGAAGGGATTGACAACCCCTTTATTGCGTTGGTTGCGAGTTCTTTGTTCGTTTGTGTAGGTGCGTGGTATTTTTGAGGAGCCTCCTAGTAGATTGATACCTTGGTTCTCAAAAACTGAGGGAAATAGTTACGCTACTATTGTTGTATCACCCTTTCCTCTTCAAGGAAAACCAATGCAAGCTCAAGAGGTAGCAAGGTGCTTCTCAGAAAAGGCATCCAAGGCTTCTAGCCGGTTGAGGAAGGCCAACGTCTTAGCGTCCTCACTGGCCTTGTAGATACCTATGTACATGATTTTCTCATACACGTGGATGTGTAGGTCGACGAATTCTTGCAGGGCGAGGCACCTCGCGGCGAGCGCGACCTCCAGGTTGACATTCTTCGTGGCGTCGGCGGGCAGTCGCAGGGCCGCCAATGCTTGAAAGAGGTTCCGACCATGGAGGCCGATTAGGGTGGCAGGCAATGAGGAGCCCGGGCGTGCGGGCTGGAGGAGTACGGCGATGTCGTCCGCGAGTTTCTTAAGGACGGTGAACTTGTTGCTGGTGGCAACGATCATCTGGTCCAACTGAGAGTCGTAGTTGGCGTCGACAGCGGCCATCCACCAGCCGGTCTCCAACACTATCTGGAGACGACCCTTGGTGCCATGCCGTAGGCCGGCGTCGTGGACCATCTGGCACAGCCGCTGGCCGCTCGCGCGCATCGCTGCCATGGGTCTGGAGTGAGCTCTTTTGCACTTAGTGTAGGTGCTTAGGCAAATGCATTGGAATGGAGGGGCGCCTTTATATGAGGGCAAACTGCGTTGCATTCACATCGTGCAAGCTCTTTTCCCGGTCCCCCTCCCATTACTTCCCTCATGCATTACTAGAAGGAGGATGCATTGGCCGTTCAACATTTCGGGAACCGCTACTCCATCCCTCGTCTGCATTAAAGCCGTATCGGGAACTATGCCGCCCGCTATCAAATCGAATACTCCCTCCGTCTAGGTGAGTAAGTCATCTTACAAAAAGCAAATAGTCCCAAAACACATAGGCGCGGTGCATTAACTCTCACGTTATTTCTTATTTTTTGACATAAATAGAGGAATCAACCAATAAGAGATGTGGGGCTTGTATGCTTTTAATGACTTGAGACTATCAAACATGACATGCAGTGGTCAGTTCATTGCACGCAATGATATTAATTACTCCCTACGTCCCATAATGTAAGACGTTTTTTGACACTACACTAGTGTCAAAAAATGTCTTACATTATGGGACGGAGGGAGTAGCAAATAAACATTAAGTTCTCTCGTTTTCCTCTCCACCTTGGTCATGGTGCACAATCTAAGATGACTTCCACTATGTAGGCTAAAAGTGATGCCAAATCCACTTCTGGTTTATTTGGCACCGATGCCCTCCATTTCCCAGCCGATGCCATAAAAAAATTTCAGGGAACCGAAGCAAGTAGCTGCTCCGATGCCCACCCGGTGCCAAATGTAGAAACCAATAAACAATTGGCTCATGGCCCACTGCAAAGAGCTAACCAGGCTAAGAAACTCATGTGAATAGAGCATCTGGGTCCCATTTTTTGTCAGGCTATGAATGCAACATTGTGAGACCGGTGCCAAGTAAAATCTTCAGGGCATTGCTGCCCAGCCGGTAGTATTTTAATGCATTGGGCATCGACTACATAGTGGAAGGCGAACTAGATGGAGGGAGTATACTGTACTATTTAAAAGTCGAGGGCGGGGCTTTTCCTGTGCGGTAGGCCGGGCAGTTCCACCTAGTCGGTTCGGCCGAGACGCGAGAAGATGAGGGAGTAGGCTGCTGCAAACGTAGGGCTGTGCGATTACATAGTGAGTTACTGCTGGACAGGTGGGGCCCCGTGATTTGACTTGCCATTATCATTTTAACTGCGGCGCTACGACCGGCGTGAGTCTCCCGATTCCTGACCACCTCCATACAGGTGCCTCTCCCAATGCTCTACCATGTAGAGGCTGGCTCTTGCATGAGAGCCCACTTCTCCACTTTTTCCTTGCCTCTCTTTCCTCCACATATGCAAAAATGCCATGTAAAGCGGGCTTATAGCCCACTATTGTACTTACTGAAGGAAATATGCCCTAGAGGCAATAATAAAGTTATTATTTATTTCCTCATATCATGACAAATGTTTATTATTCATGCTAGAATTGTATTAACCGGAAACATAACACATGTGCGAATACATAGACAAACTTAATGTCACTAGTATGCCTCTACTTGACTAGCTCATTAATCAATGATGGTTATGTTTCCTAACCATAGACATGTGTTGTCATTTGATTAACGGGATCATGTCATTAGGAGAATGATGTGATTGACTTGACCCATTCCGTTAGCCTAGCACTTGATCATTTAGTATATTGCTATTGCTTTCTTCATGACTTATACAAAGTTCCTACAACTATGAGATTATGCAACTCCCGTTTACCGGAGGAACACTTTGTGTGCTACCAAACGTCACAACATAACTGGGTGATTATAAAGGAGCTCTACAGGTGTCTCCGAAGGTACATGTTGAGTTGGCGTATTTCGAGATTAGGTTTTGTCACTCCGATTGTCGGAGAGGTATCTCTGGGCCCTCTCGGTAATGCACATCACTATAAGCCTTGCAAGCAATGTAGCTAATGAGTTAGTTACGGAATGATGCATTACGTAACGAGTAAAGAGACTTGCCGGTAACGAGATTGAACTAGGTATTGGATACCGACGATCGAATCTCGGGCAAGTAACATACCGATGACAAAGGGAACAACGTATGTTGTTATGCGGTTTGACCGATAAAGATCTTCATAGAATATGTAGGAGCCAATATGAGCATCCAGGTTCCGCTATTGGTTATTGACCGGAAACAGTTCTAGGTCATGTCTACATAGTTCTTGAACCTGTAGGGTCCGCACGCTTAACGTTACGATGACAATTTTATTATGAGTTTATAAATTTTGATGTACCGAAGGTTGTTCGGAGTCCCGGATGTGATCACGGACATGACGAGGAGTCTCGAAATGGTCGAGACATAAATATTGATATATTGGAAGCCTATATTTGGATATCAGAAACGTTCCGGGTGAAATCGGGATTTTACCGGAGTACTGGGGGGTTACCGGAACCCCCCCAGGGGTTAATGGGCCTACATGGGCCATGAGGGAGAAGAGGAGGGCCAGCCAGGGCAGGCCGCGCGCCCCCTCCCCCCTAGTCCGAATAGGACAAGGAAGGGGGGCGGCGCCCCCCTTTCCTCTTTCCCCTCCCCCCTTTCCTTCTCCACCAAGGCAAGAAGGGGGAGTCCTACTCCCGATGGGAGTAGGACTCCTCCAGGCGCACCCCTAGGGGCCGGCCGCACCTCCCCCTTCCCTCCTTTATATACGGGGGCAAGGGGGCACCTCTAGACACACAAGTTGATCATCGTGATCGTTCCTTAGCCGTGTGCGGTGCCCCCCTCCACCATATTCCACCTCGGTCATATCGTTGTGGTGCTTAGGCGAAGCCTTGCGTCAGTAGAATATCATCATCGTCACCACGCCGTCGTGCTGACGGAACTCATCTCCGACACCCTGCTGGATCGGACTCCAGGGATCGTCATCGAGCTGAACGTGTGCTGAACTCGGAGGTGCCGTATGTTCGGTACTTGGATCGGTCGGATCGTTAAGACGTACGACTACATCAACCGCGTTGTCATAACGCTTCCGCTTACGGTCTACGAGGGTACATGGACAACACTCTCCCCTCTTGTTGCTATGCATCACCATGATCCTTTGCGTGTGCGTAGGATTGTTTTTGAAATTACTACGTTCCCCAATAGTGGCATCCGAGCCAGGTTTTTTGCGTAGATGTTATATGCACGAGTAGAACACAAGTGAGTTGTGGGCGATATAAGTCATACTGCTTACCAGCATGTCATACTTTGGTTCAGCGGCATTGTGAGATGAAGCAGCCCGGACCGACATTACGCATACGCTTACGCTAGACTGGTTTCACCGCTACGAGCACTCGTTGCTTAAAGGTGACCGGCGGGTGTCTGTGTCTCTCACTTTAGTTGAACCGGGTGTGGCTATGCCCGGTCCTTGCGAAGGTTAAAACATCACCAACTTGACAAACTATCGTTGTGGTTTTGATGCGTAGGTAAGAACGGTTCTTGCTAAGCCCGTAGCAGCCACGTAAAACTTGCAACAACAAAGTAGAGGACGTCTAACTTGTTTTTGCAGGGCATGTTGTGATGTGATATGGTCAAGACGTGATGCCATATTTTATTGGATGAGATGATCATGTTTTGTAACCGAAGTTATCGGCAACTGGCAGGAGCCATATGGTTGCCGCTTTATTTTATGAAATGCAAACGCCCTGTAATTGCTTTACTTTATCACTAAGCGGTAGCGATAGTCGTAGAAGCAATAGATGGTGTAATGACAACGATACTACGATGGAGATCAAGGTGTCGCGCCGGTGACGATGGTGATCATGACGGTGCTTCGAAGATAGAGATCACAAGCACAAGATGATGATGGCCATATCATATCACTTATATTGATTGCATGTGATGTTTATCCTTTATGCATCTTATCTTGCTTTGATTAACGGTAGCATTTTAAGATGATCTCTCACTAATTATCAAGAAGTGTTCTCCCTGAGTATGCACCGTTGCGAAAGTTCTTCGTGCTGAGACACCACGTGATGATCGGGTGTGATAGGCTCTACGTTCAAATACAACGGGTGCAAAACAGTTGCACACGCGGAATACTCAGGTTAAACTTGACGAGCCTAGCATATACAGATATGGCCTCGGAACACAGAGACCGAAAGGTCGAACGTGAATCATATAGTAGATATGATCAACATAGTGATGTTCACCATTGAAATTACTCCATCTCACGTGATGATCGGACATGGTTTAGTTGATTTGGATCACGTGATCACTTAGATGACTAGAGAGATGTCTGTCTAAGTGGGAGTTCTTAAGTAATATGATTAATTGAACTTAAATTTATCATGAACTTAGTACCTGATAGTATTTTGCTTGTCTATGTTTGATGTAGATAGATGGCTCGTGCTGTTGTTCCGTTGAATTTTAATGCGTTCCTTGAGAAAGCTAAGTTGAAAGATGATGGTAGCAATTACACGGACTGGGTCCGTAACCTGAGGATTATCCTCATTGCTGCACAGAAGAATTACGTCCTGGAAGCACCGCTGGGTGCCAGGCCTGCTGCTGATGCAACTGACGACGTTAAGAACGTCTGGCAGAGCAAAGCTGATGACTACTCGATAGTTCAGTGTGCCATGCTTTACGGCTTGGAACCGGGTCTTCAACGACGTTTTGAACGTCATGGAGCATATGAGATGTTCCAGGAGTTGAAGTTAATATTTCAAGCAAATGCCCGGATTGAGAGATATGAAGTCTCCAATAAGTTCTATAGCTGTAAGATGGAGGAGAATAGTTCTGTCAGTGAACACATACTCAAAATGTCTGGGTATAATAATCACTTGATTCAACTGGGAGTTAATCTTCCTGATGATAGTGTCATTGACAGAATTCTTCAATCACTGCCACCAAGCTACAAGAGCTTCGTGATGAACTATAATATGCAAGGGATGGACAAGACTATTCCCGAGCTCTTCGCAATGCTAAAGGCTGCGGAGGTAGAAATCAAGAAGGAGCATCAAGTGTTGATGGTCAATAAGACCACCAGTTTCAAGAAAAAGGGCAAAGGGAAGAAGAAGGGGAACTTCAAGAAGAACAGCAAACAAGTTGCTGCTCAAGAGAAGAAACCCAAGTCTGGACCTAAGCCTGAGACTGAGTGCTTCTACTGCAAGCAGACTGGACACTGGAAGCGGAACTGCCCCAAGTATTTGGCGGATAAGAAGGATGGCAAAGTGAACAAAGGTATATGTGATATACATGTTATTGATGTGTACCTTACTAATGCTCGCAGTAGCACCTGGGTATTTGATACTGGTTCTGTTGCTAATATTTGCAACTCGAAACAGGGACTACGGATTAAGCGAAGATTGGCTAAGGACGAGGTGACGATGCGCGTGGGAAATGGTTCCAAAGTCGATGTGATCGCGGTCGGCACGCTACCTCTACATCTACCATCGGGATTAGTTTTAGACCTAAATAATTGTTATTTGGTGCCAGCGTTGAGCATGAACATTATATCTGGATCTTGTTTGATGCGAGACGGTTATTCATTTAAATCAGAGAATAATGGTTGTTCTATTTATATGAGTAATATCTTTTATGGTCATGCACCCTTGAAGAGTGGTCTATTTTTATTAAATCTCGATAGTAGTGATACACATATTCATAATGTTGAAACCAAAAGATGCAGAGTTGATAATGATAGTGCAACTTATTTGTGGCACTGCCGTTTAGGTCATATCGGTGTAAAGCGCATGAAGAAACTCCATACTGATGGACTTTTGGAATCACTTGATTATGAATCACTTGGTACTTGCGAACCGTGCCTCATGGGCAAGATGACTAAAACGCCGTTCTCCGGAACTATGGAGCGAGCAACTGATTTGTTGGAAATCATACATACTGATGTATGTGGTCCAATGAATATTGAGGCTCGCGGCGGGTATCGTTATTTTCTCACCTTCACAGATGATTTGAGCAGATATGGGTATATCTACTTGATGAAACACAAGTCTGAAACATTTGAAAAGTTCAAAGAATTTCAGAGTGAAGTGGAAAATCATCGTAACAAGAAAATAAAATTTCTACGATCTGATCGTGGAGGAGAATATTTGAGTTACGAGTTTGGTTTACATTTGAAACAATGTGGAATAGTTTCGCAACTCACGCCACCCGGAACACCACAACGAAATGGTGTGTCCGAACGTCGTAATCGTACTTTACTGGATATGGTGCGATCTATGATGTCTCTTACTGATTTACCGCTATCGTTTTGGGGTTATGCTTTAGAGACGGCCGCATTCACGTTAAATAGGGCACCATCAAAATCCGTTGAGACGACACCTTATGAACTATGGTTTGGCAAGAAACCAAAGTTGTCGTTTCTTAAAGTTTGGGGCTGCGATGCTTATGTGAAGAAACTTCAACCAGATAAGCTCGAACCCAAATCGGAGAAATGTGTCTTCATAGGATACCCAAAAGAGACTATTGGGTACACCTTCTATCACAGATCTGAGGGCAAGATTTTCGTTGCTAAATTCGGATCCTTTCTAGAGAAGGAGTTTCTCTCGAAAGAAGTGAGTGGGAGGAAAGTAGAACTTGATGAGGTAACTGTACCTGCTCCCTTATTGGAAAGTAGTTCATCACAAGAACCGGTTCCTGTGACAACTACACCAATTAGTGAGGAAGCTAATGATATTGATCATGAAACTTCAGATCAAGTTTCTACTGAACCTCGTAGGTCTACCAGAGTAAGATCCGCACCAGAGTGGTACGGTAATCCTATTCTGGAAGTCATGTTACTTGACCATGGCGAACCTACGAACTATGAGGAAGCGATGATGAGCCCAGATTCCGCAAAATGGCTTGAAGCCATGAAATCTGAGATAGGATCCATGTATGAGAACAAAGTATGGACTTTGGTTGACTTGCCCGATGATCGGCAAGCCATTGAGAATAAATGGATCTTCAAGAAGAAGACTGACGCTGATGGTAATGTAACTGTCTACAAAGCTCGACTTGTTGCAAAAGGTTTTCGACAAGTTCAAGGGGTTGACTACGATGAGACTTTCTCACCCGTAGCGATGCTTAAGTCTGTCCGAATCATGTTAGCAATTGCCGCATTTTATGATTATGAAATTTGGCAAATGGATGTCAAAACTGCATTCCTGAATGGATTTCTGGAAGAAGAGTTGTATATGATGCAACCGGAAGGTTTTGTCGATCCAAAAGGAGCTAACAAAGTGTGCAAGCTCCAGCGATCCATTTATGGACTGGTGCAAGCATCTCGGAGTTGGAATAAACGCTTTGATAGTGTGATCAAAGCATATGGTTTTATACAGACTTTTGGAGAAGCCTGTATTTACAAGAAAGTGAGTGGGAGCTCTGTAGCATTTCTGATATTATATGTAGATGACATATTATTAATTGGAAATGATATAGAATTTCTGGATAGCATAAAGGGATACTTGAATAAAAGTTTTTCAATGAAAGACCTCGGTGAAGCTGCTTACATATTGGGAATCAAGATCTATAGAGATAGATCAAGACGCTTAATTGGACTTTCACAAAGCACATACCTTGATAAAGTTTTGAAAAAGTTCAAAATGGATCAGGCAAAGAAAGGGTTCTTGCCTGTATTACAAGGTGTGAAGTTGAGTCAGACTCAATGCCCGACCACCGCAGAAGATAGAGAGAAAATGAAAGATGTTCCCTATGCTTCAGCCATAGGCTCTATCATGTATGCAATGCTGTGTACCAGACCTGACGTATGCTTAGCAATAAGCTTGGAAGGTAGGTACCAAAGTAATCCAGGAGTGGATCACTGGACAGCGGTCAAGAACATCCTGAAATACCTGAAAAGGACTAAGGATATGTTTCTCGTTTATGGAGGTGACAAAGAGCTAGTCGTAAATGGTTACGTCGATGCAAGCTTTGACACTGATCCGGACGATTCTAAATCGCAAACCGGATACGTGTTTTTATTAAACGGTGGAGCTGTAAGTTGGTGCAGTTCTAAACAAAGCGTCGTGGCGGGATCTACATGCGAAGCGGAGTACATAGCTGCTTCGGAAGCAGCAAATGAAGGAGTCTGGATGAAGGAGTTCATTTCCGATCTAGGTGTCATACCTAGTGCATCGGGACCAATGAAGATCTTCTGTGACAATACTGGTGCAATTGCCTTGGCAAAGGAATCCAGATTTCACAAGAGGACCAAGCACATCAAGAGACGCTTCAATTCCATCCGGGACCAAGTCCAGGTGGGAGACATAGAGATTTGCAAGATACATACGGATCTGAATGTTGCAGACCCGTTGACTAAGCCTCTTCCACGAGCAAAACATGATCAGCACCAAGACTCCATGGGTGTTAGAATCATTACTGTGTAATCTAGATTATTGACTCTAGTGCAAGTGGGAGACTGAAGGAAATATGCCCTAGAGGCAATAATAAAGTTATTATTTATTTCCTCATATCATGATAAATGTTTATTATTCATGCTAGAATTGTATTAACCGGAAACATAATACATGTGTGAGTACATAGACAAACTTAATGTCACTAGTATGCCTCTACTTGACTAGCTCATTAATCAATGATGGTTATGTTTCCTAACCATAGACATGTGTTGTCATTTGATTAACGGGATCACATCATTAGGAGAATGATGTGATTGACTTGACCCATTCCGTTAGCCTAGCACTTGATCGTTTAGTATGTTGCTATTGCTTTCTTCATGACTTATACAAAGTTCCTACAACTATGAGATTATGCAACTACCGTTTACCGGAGGAACACTTTGTGTGCTACC
This sequence comes from Triticum aestivum, assembly GCF_018294505.1. Lineage (NCBI taxonomy): Eukaryota > Viridiplantae > Streptophyta > Magnoliopsida > Poales > Poaceae > Triticum > Triticum aestivum. The sequence goes on along the minus strand of NC_057804.1, from coordinate 110,635,425 downwards.
AAACGACACAACGTAACTGGGTGATTATAAAGGAGCTCTACAGGTGTCTCCGAAGGTACATGTTGAGTTAGCGTATTTCGAGATTAGGTTTTGTCACTCCGATTGTCGGAGAGGTATCTCTGGGCCCTCTCGGTAATGCACATCACTATAAGCCTTGCAAGCAATGTAGCTAATGAGTTAGTTACGGAATGATGCATTACGTAACGAGTAAAGAGACTTGCCGGTAACGAGATTGAACTAGGTATTGGATACCGACGATCGAATCTCGGGCAAGTAACATACCGATGACAAAGGGAACAACGTATGTTGTTATGCGGTTTGACCGATAAAGATCTTTGTAGAATATGTAGGAGCCAATATGAGTATCCAGGTTCTGCTATTGGTTATTGGCCGGAAACAGTTCTAGGTCATGTCTACATAGTTCTTGAACCCGTAGGGTCCGCACGCTTAATGTTACGATGACAGTTTTATTATGAGTTTATAAGTTTTGATGTACCGAAGGTTGTTCGAAGTCCCGGATGTGATCACGGACATGACGAGGAGTCTCGAAATGGTCGAGACATAAAGATTGATATATTGGAAGCCTATATTTGGATATCGGAAACGTTCCGGGTGAAATCAGGATTTTACCGGAGTACTAGGGGGTTACCGGAACCCCCCAGGGGTTAATGGGCCTACATGGGCCATGAAGGAGAAGAGGAGGGCCGGCCAGGGCAGGCCGCGTGCCCCCTCCCCCCTAGTCCGAATAGGACAAGGAAGGGGGGCGGCGTCCCCCTTTCCTCTTTCCCTTCCCCCCTTTCCTTCTCCACCAAGGCAAGAAGGGGGAGTCCTACTCCCGGTGGGGGTAGGACTCCTCCAGGCGCACCCCTAGGGGCCGCCCTCACCTCCCCCCTCCCTCCTTTATATACGGGGGCAGGGGGGCACCTCTAGACACACAAGTTGATCATCGTGATCGTTCCTTAGCCGTGTGCGGTGCCCCCTCCACCATATTCCACCTCGGTCATATCGTTATGGTGCTTAGGCGAAGCCCTGCGTCGGTAGAACATCATCATCATCACCACGCCGTCGTGCTGACGGAACTCATCCCGGACACCCTGCTGGATCGGAGTCCGGGGATCGTCATCAAGCTGAACGTGTGCCAAACTCGGAGGTGCCGTACGTTCGGTACTTGGATCGATCGGATCGTGAAGACGTACAACTACATCAACCACGTTGTCATAACGCTTCCGCTTACGGTCTACGAGGGTATGTGGACAACACTCTCCCCTCTCGTTTCTATGCATCACCATGATCCTTTGCGTGTGCGTAGGAATTTTTTTGAAATTACTACGTCGCCCAACACTTACTTGCTCCTACAGGTGCTAAGCTTGCCACATAGGCATAAAGTCTGATATGTCAAGTTAATTGAGAAGAGAGAGACTAGTTTGGTGACTCAAGGAAGAAACAGTGCTAAGCGCGTGTACCTAGGTGAAAAGACAATTTTGAGTCTATAGCTAATTAAATGAAGCAAACTTAGCAACAAAAAACTAATAAGCACCTATGCATTGGGGACTTGTTTGCTAAGCCATTTAATGCCTATAGCACCTCATCTAAGCACCATTTCATTGGAAGAGGTCACTCCTTGGCAAATGCAATAAATACTATTATGAAGAAAGAGATTGAGAGAAGTAAAAAAAATACACTTATAGCCAACCTTATAGCTAACCTTGTTGTCGTATGAGTGACTAAGAGATGACTATGTATGACATGCCAACATCAGATAGCCTAACGCACCGTGTTAAATATCCAAGGGCGCGACCGCGTGAGCGACACGGCGGTCGTGGTAGGCACGGCCATGATACGAGCTGCTGGCAGCCCTTGGATCTGAGATCAAATGGTCGCATGCTAAGTTGCTGAAAATTTGCAGAATAACCCTCCAGGATAGGATATTCACCCATAGGTCTAGAATCACGGCATGCAACCGTTCGATCTAAAATCCAAGGGCTCTCGGAAGCCTGTATCCTGGGAGAATGGAAAGCCACTACCCTGCCGTTCGCACGCTGGCAGTTTGCTCCTACTCGTCCCCGCACGTCCTTTAATATTACGGCGGTTCGCTCCTAGTCGTCCCGTCCTTTCATATTACGCAGTTCCACTAATCCTAACTCTCCTCCCAAATCCATGGCATCCCATATCTCCATGATCGGCAGTGAGTACAAGATTAGAACCATCACCGGCGATGAGTTCGACATCATCTACACCTGTTCTTCCGCGACGGTGAAAGGATGCCTTGCTCGCTTCAGACGCATGTTCGAAAACTCAGATGATGAGTGGGTCGCTGGGCTAGATGTTGAGTACACCACAGTCCTGGGACGAGAGAAGGATCTAAAGGAGGAAGAGAGGAAGAAGCCCACCGTGATCCAGGTTTGCGTGCATGACTTATGCTTGGTCTACCACATATGCCATGCCGACATTGAATGCCAGGATTTTAAGAACTTCCTTAAGAGCGACCTAGTCAAATTCATTACTATAGACTTTACGAACGACAAAAGAGTCCTGGGGCGGATAGGCCTCGTTGTAGGCAACCCCTTCGACCTCCAAAAGAATCGGCTGCTATCCTCCAGTGGTCAGCCTTCAATGCTGACCCTGGCAGGAGCCATGGTTCATCCTTCATACAGTAAACTGGCGAAACCTCATTACACGTTTCATCGTCATGCATGGCAGCGGAATGTACTAGATATAGACCACATCCACTACACTGCAATGGATGGCTACCTTTGTTTCAATATCTACAAGGGTTGGATGAAGAGCAAGAGCCAACTGTGCGGTTCAAGCAAAGAAATATCGGCCAAGAGGAAGAGAGACAAGGACGAAGTCGAGGATGTGGACGAGGACTCCGAGTAAGGTGGCAGTGTCGTTGCTCATGGTGGTTCTAATGCAGTGTCTACCGGATTAGTTGCATAGTTTAATGTCAGGTGTGCTTAGTTTAATTTGAGGGGTGTGTTGTACTGAGCCCCCAACGGTACTATGTTACGTACATACTAGTATTTATTTAATAGAATTTAGCACCCCATTTAAGCACATACTAGCTTTTTAATAGTACTATATGCATACTTTGGCGACGAGCACTCTCTATATGTACGACCTTTTTTTAATTTCAAGTTTTGCTCCATGGCGCAATCCAGCGATACTACTACTGTACAAAAGTATACATTTTTAAAAGTCTAGAGGGCGGGGCAGTCTAGCTTGGTCGGTTTCACGAGAGGCAAGGGCCTTTGTGATTTGACGGCTCATTACTGCTGCCAAATAGAATTGTACTGCGCCGCCTGCTGCACGCCTGGCTGAACACGCCTCCTCGCCTCCATCAAACCCCTCCATTAAACCCGCATGCAAACCGAGAATCCTACTCCGGCCACACATCCGTTCATGAGCAGGCCGGAATTAAACGCAACACCGGCCGAGCTCCTCCCATCCGCCCTCAGTTTAAACGAGGCCAGACGACGGCCAAGCTCCTACCGTCCGCCCTGTATTTACACGAAGCCAGACAGACAGCGGGCAAGAATCGCACCCCTCCGCCGCTCCCTCATCTCCTCCTTCACCATTTTCTCCACTCTTCTGATGGCTTCCGAGGAGCCGTTATCTGGCATATTACCCAGATGGGTGGCCCACCGAGCCCTTCGGATACGGCGAGGCCGCTCGGTACTTCACCAACCTTGCTTGGCCCGACGGAGCCAGTTGCCGCCCCAAGCAGGCGCGTGGTTCAGCAACTCGTAGCTCCAGTTCAGCTCGATGAGGAGTGGTGAGTTTCTCCACGCCGGCATGGCAGCAAGCATGCCGGTACGGGCATCATCGCTATCGCGTCGTACCGCGCCACCAGTCTCTGTGGTGGCCACGCCTCCCGTGTCTGTGGGCGCGCCTCCCGTGCTTGCGGCAGCGCCATGCAGGCAAAGACAGAAGCCGGGTGCGTGGAGAGCGACGAGTTGGTGGGCAGCTTCTCCGTGTCCGCCGCCATCATCGAGGAGAAGTAGAACACGGGAGGCCGCCGCCACTTGGGACCCATGAAGGCCACTGCCGAGGCGACGACTGCACATTCAGGTGGTTTCTTTGTTGCTTCGTCTCTTCCAAGGACCTTCGTCGACCCCACATGTGTTTGATGGACATGAGGAATACAAAGGGATCTATGGGCGGCCATTCAGATTATGTACTCCCTCTCCAGCTAGCGGGAAATATTTGTTCTAAGAATGGATAAATTGTATGTATCTATAACTAAAATAAGTCTAGATACATCCATTTCTAGGACAAGTATTTCCGGATGGAGGGAGTATTAATTATACTAAGAGAGCCATATTGGCACCACTTAGTTCATGTAAATGTAATGAAATCCATCATGTTTATATGAAGATCCGGCTTTTTTATAGGAAATCCTTCATACTTATATGAAATCAGTCCATGTTTGCACGAATTTCATCTGGTTGGTTAGAGTTGTGAAAATGTATGCCACTGGCGTTTGATGTCGTCCTCCGCGGAAGGAAGCGGGAGGAGATTTGCCAGCTGCCGTTGGAGATGCTCTTATGCTGGAAATAATAGAGTGACATCCAATCCATTTGAGTTAATTGTGTGTATGATTGTCCCTCTATAAAAAGTTAATTGCATGTACAGTGTACACGTGACTTGCAGGGTGGCTACAGCTTCGTACAGAAAGTTAAAAAGAAACAAGTCCATCCTTAATCTTGTATTCTAAGTACTCTGTGGGTTGCACTGTCAGTACAGTAGCGAAAGAAGTATATATTAAATAAGTAATATATAATATAAAAATCTAAAGTTAAATACGGAATTCGAACTCATGTCATCGCGTTGCGAGCATCCGACGCTAACCAGTCCAGCACATTTTGTTTGTAGACCATGTTGGAGATATATCTCTATGTCTACTCTTGTACTCCATCTGTTCTAAATATTTATCTTTTTCAGATTTCAAATGGACTACCACATAGGTATGTGTATGCAGACATATTTTAGAGTGTAGATTCACTCATTTTGCTCCGTATATAGTCACTTGTTGAAATCTCTAAAAAGATAAATACTCCCTCCGTCCGGAAATACTTGTCATCAAAATGGATAAAAGGAAATGTATCTAGACGTATTTTAGTTTTAGATACATCTCTTTTTATCAATTGTGATGACAAGTATTTTCGGACGGAGGGAGTATTTAGGAACGGAGGGAGTAGAAAACAGAGTTGGTGATGATGGTGTGCGTTCCATCCTGCAATATAGGCCGTTGGATTTATATCTAACGGATAGGAAGTAAACTATGGCAATTTTGCAAAAATATACCAACACCCCTCTCCACGTTCACAAATAAGGCATTCCCTCATTCATCCTTTTCTCTCACAAGATAAACTACTCATACAAATGCATCTCGATGTTCCGTGCAACGCACGGGCATCTAGCTAGTTTCTTTTAAAATAGTTACTGCGATAATTGGGTTGAAGTGATATATTTTATGTCTACCCCGAATGATTTCAGATTCACTAGTAGTAACAAAGAAAAGGTTGCCTTGTTAATTAACAAAAAACAAGGTGAAAACTATCACATGAGGCTGGTAAAAACAAGGCACACTGGGTTCAGCGTCATCGTCACTACAGCTGTGCGCGCGCTAGAAGTCTACATATCGAGGGGGCTACTGAGTGAGGCACAGAGACACAATGTTTGAGAGAGAAACCAATTGACAGATTACGATCATATCGAGTTGTCACCCTTTTGCTGTCATTGTTGGGGTAGGGGGGAGGGGGAGGGAGAGAAAGACGTATCGAGAGTGTGCGCGGTAGGCACAAAGGCACAACTAGCGAGTGTGTGTATGTGTGTGTGGTTGAAAGAGGAGTAGATAGATTACTATCAAGATCGAGGTGCCACCCTACTCCTTCGGTGTCGGGTAGTGTGTGTGTGTGTGTGTGTGTGTGTTTGAGAGAGAAGCCAGTCGATGGATTAGTATCAAGATCGAGGTGTCACGCTACTCCTTCGGTGTTGGGAAGTGTGTGTGTCGGTGTGTGTGTGGGGGGGGGGCAGTGACACTCACATATCTCTACTCTTATAAAAAACAGAGTTGGTGATGATGGTGTTCCTGCCATCCTGTAATATAGGCCATCTGATTTATATCTGACGGATAGGAAGGAAACTATGGCAATTTTGCAAAAATATACCCACACCCCTCTCCGCATTTGCAAATAAGGCATTCCCTCATTCATCCTTTTCTCCCACAAGATAAACTACTCATACAAATGCATCTTGATGTTCCGTGCAACGCATGAGCATCTTGCTAGTAGGGAGAAGGAGTTTGTGTGACGCATATCTAGCTATATTAAGGGATAGGTAGATAGCATTTGTGCGAGGCATACTTAAAGCATCACGAAGATAAACAAACAGTGTGCATGCAAGTGCCGGAAATAAAGAAACAAGAAACAATGTGTGCCCCCGCGCGCGCGCACGTGTGTGTGTGTGTGAGAGAGAGAGAGAGAGGGAGAGAGAGAGAGAGAGAAAGAGAGAGAACGAAGTCTCAAAACAAAAGGTGCTCTACTAGAATCCCATTGTATGTATTCATATGGTTCCGAAACTCGAGTTAACCTTAGGCATATGTGTGAGAGACATTATTATACTTTGAGACATTAGTGGTTGTGGGTGGGCGGAATTAAAGGGGTGGGCGTGTTAGACAAAGAGAGCGTGTGTGTTTCTATGTGAGATACTTGTAGGACGGGGTAGAAAGACGAATTCTAACCTTGACGGAGGGAGAGAAATACATGAAGTGCGCGTGTGTGATTCCGAAGCCCATAGGGAAATGAGATATGTATGCGTGCGAGAGAGATTGCACAATTCATTCACGTATCATTATCTAGCGATCATGGACGTGCATCGCTTGAACATAAATCAATATCTACTTCGTATCTAGGCCAAAGGTACAATATCGATTCAACGCTATAAAGATTGGACACTCACGTATCACATTTTTTTATATTTAAATAAACATTTTCAGTTGTGCATGCCAAAGTTACAGTGATGTTTCTTCAAACAACCAATGTAGCTATCATGTACATGCACCATTGTTACTCTTGCATTCAAATTCATTAGTCTTGGATGATATAAGGTTCTATTATGAAGTAATATATGTAATATTCATATATGAATTCAATGGGTACGCAATTTATGAAATGGAGGCTATGTAATCATATGAGGTAACACTTTTAAGTAGCGGACTACAATATCCATTTCTTTTTATGCGCCTCTACACTAACACGTCAATGCATTATGTTTAAGGTAAATAACCAATGGCACTAAATTATCTATTTACATGAGAAATACATAGGCTGAGCATTTGATCCCTTTTTTGTGAACACGCCACTACACCCGTACGATTGGCCGCGCCCATGTGAACGTCCAAGTTATCGGCGCATCATCCCAATCCAGGAAATTTGAATCAGGGGGGCCGATTGCAGTCAAAATATGTTGGGGTGGGCCAAAGCATAGAAAAAATAGACTTTAAGGATCAAAAAATTGCTAATTACGCATTGTTCATCGGTGAATTAGAAGCAAACTCCTAATGTTAGGGGGGGCAGGGCCCCTGCTGGTCCCCCTGTCTCCGCCACTGCACCAATTATTAACTGCTGACGTGTGCCCCATGTACACAGTCTAGCATGACCTTCCTGCTAGCACGGTCCAAAATTAGTTGAAACTGGATACGAACGATCCCGCGGGCGGCAAAATCTCCCGCCTCCTTCTAAAATTTCCGCCACCTTAGTCTTTAGCATGCGAAATTCCGCTTTTGTCCTTGGTGCACAGAGACCAACATTTCCAATACCGCCCTCATCTACATAATAGGTCGGGGCTGCTTTCGTAACTTCCGGTTCCCCCCACTACATGGCACCCCCATTTCCTCTCCCCCTCCCGCAAAAACGACTAACTCCACAACACCAGAGAATCTTACATCACGCCGTCCGTACTTCATCGGCCTTTCTCCCCTCCCCTCTCAAAACCCTAGACTGCTCATCCATAGGCGTACCAGAGCCCATTCACTGCCAGCGGCGTCCACCTCGTCGGATCTGCTTCTGCGGCCGCATCTACCCCTCCCACCTCTCCTAGAAACAAGTAGACTGCTCATCCACCACTGTACCACAGCCCATTCAGTGCCGGCCTTGTCCATGGTGCCGGATCTGCTTCGCCGGTACTCTCATCAACCATCGCGCATCTGCAGCGGCTCATTCGTACTCCCCACCGGAGACGCTTTGTCCACAGCCCCCAGAGCCGCCCCCATTGGCGGCCTCTGATCCTCTTTGCCGACACCTTCCTCAACCCTACCGGAGCCGCTTCGCTGACACCATCATCAACCCTATCGGAGTAGCTTCGCCTATACCATTCTCAACCCTACCGGTGCTGCTTTGCCAACTCACAAGTGCACGGCCTCAGATCCGCTTCCTCTCACCCTCAACCAACCTACCGGAGCAGCTTATGACGCCCCGTCCACGGCTGCAGATCTGCATCGTTGACACCATCCTTAACCCAACCACCGGAGCAGCTTCTAACACCCCGTCCACGGCCGCAGATCCGCGTCGTCGACACCATCCTTAACCGAACCACCGGAGCAGCTTCACCTACGCCCTCGTCCACGTCCATAGATCCGCTTTGCCCACACCATAGTCCACCCTACCAGAGCCGCTCCACAAACACCCTACCCGACGGTTCGAGATCTCCTTACCGGACCCCGAGAGCCAGCGCAGCATCATCACCCTTGACGTTTCTAACCTGATTCCCACTGTCTGGCAAGATGCCAAGCACCCGCCACGGCCTAGGTACTTGTCACCTTTAAACCCGTCCAACATCACCTGGCCGATGTACTTCAAATATACTAATAGGTCGTTGTTACCTGTTATGCAGCTCGCAAAAACTACAAGGACGATGTTTCTTCTAGATCTAACGGCTTGGCCAACCAAGATCCTGGACTGAGGCATTGATATGATCTTGTAAGTGTGTCTCTCTCTATCTTGTATTGTTCTGTGCCTGCCAGCGTGCTTTGCTAGGATTTTTGACCAATAATCCCTTTGTGCAGACAATGATTTCTACTACTGGCTACTAAATTAGATATGTAGATGTCATACATGATACTACCTCGTACCTCTGTTCCTAAATATAAGTCTTTCTAGAGATTCCACTATAGGCTACATACGGAGCAAAATGAGTGAATCTACACTAGAAAATGCATCTATATACATCTCTATGTGGTCCATACTGGAATCTCTACAAAGACATATATTTAGGAACAAAGGCAGTACATTACACAAAATCATCGGTGGCATGTAGGAATTCCAGTGCACTATATTAGGCTCCCTTAGAGTGCCTGCTAGTCCAGCACACGGAGTCATGGCTAGTTTATGCTACGCACACACTCATTAATTAGTGGTTTAAATATGCGCAAGTGTAGCGACCAGACCTCAAACAGTCTGATCTCTATGCATCAGTGTTATCCGTGGATAGGTAATGCTGACACGCACAGTACTTGAGGATTTATAACAGAGTTTCAATCACACACTTACTACATCGAATGTCTCAAAAGAGAACTTATTACAATAATATGGCTTAAAGCCATCTAAAATCGATAACAGGAAGATAAAGTGAGTCCATCAAATCCAACGGCATAGCTGAGTGAAAGGTAACAACCTATGGCACCTTACTCGTCATCTGAAAAGTCTGCAACATGAAGCATTGCAGCCTGAAACGGGTCAGCACATGGCATATGCTGGCAATGTAACACATAGAGTAATGAACATAATAATTACTACCACTACATGCATATATGGCTGGTGGAAAGCTTTATGGTTACAGTTTTGCATAAAGCCAATTTTTTCCTACAACAAAGCAATAAATTTTATTTAACTATCATGGTGGTTGTTAAACATTGAGAAGGTTCCTACAACTCAATCCCAATTAAACATCATCATTAACCCAATCAAATTAATTTAGAGTGACGAGATCAACATGAAAATCCAAGAACCAGATACTCAAAACGTCCATAACCGGGGACACGGCTAACCATGATTCGTTTATACACTCTACAGAGGTTTGCGCACTTTTACCCACAAGACTCGAACACATCCATGATCGAAGATTCGGGACACAGTCTTTCTGAAGCATTAACTCTCTACTCTGGGTAGACAGTACCACCTACAACCCACTACATCTGCTAGTCTACCTCTTCAAGAGCTTCACGCAACTTACTCAACTATGCCAAAGCCCATATTGGCTTGTGGCTGCACACGGAAGTTTCTAGCATGAATAATCTTATGATCCCTTTGAGCCTGGGTGGCGAACCGTAGGATGATCACACGGGTACACTGGATATCCTAGGACAACACTGGATTCTCCAGGTGCCCTAACAACCACTGGGTACTCCAGGGTGCCTTCAGCCAATCCACCCAGATGTGAATTTAAGTAGGCACCTTAGTGTAACCATTAATTAGCAATACTCACATCTGTCATGGATACACTCACCCAAACCATGTCTACGAGCATAGCATAGCAATATAAGCATAACGTAGAAGTAACTCCAAAGGTTTGATAATAAACAGGGCAATAGGTTCTACCTCATCATCTACTTCCCAAAACCCACATGTTAATCACATCCTAACCATGCAATGTTTGAGGGTGATCTAATGCATAAAACTGGGTAGTAAAGACGTGTGATCAAAGTGTTACTTGCCTTGCTGATGATCCGCTAAACCTAGAGACTCGTAGTAGCACGCTTCGCACTCCGTGTACTCTAGCGCAAACAAACAAAGCGTATAATAAGCACTCCACTAGAAACACGGGTAAAACTCAAATAAGAGATCTAACCAGAAAGTTCAACTGAAGAACTCCGGTTTGCAAAAAGAATCAAATGAAACGAAGCAACGAAACTCAAACTGCAAAAGAAACAAGATCCGTTTACTAATCTGGACTAAAGTCAAATTTTTATAGTACCAAAATCTGGTTCAAGTTGTTTAAACAAAAAGAGGGCTTCGAGACAAAGATCTAGGTGCTTGAATTGCCTGATTCCGATAAACGAACGAAAAGATAAACTAAAATGAAAATCAGGGCAGAAATCGCGATCGAAAATAATCGCGGAAAAACCCTGGAAAAAGAAAAACTGACGAACAGGCTAACGAACGATCGTTCGCTGTCTGCGGCTAACGGGTGAACACCGTTTGTTAAAACGAACGTACGGACAAACGTCCACTATTTAACTAAACCGGGGAAAAAATAAAACCAAACTATATAAAAAAACTAATCTAGGGTTTAAAAAAACCAATCTGTTTTCTTCCGAAAACCGGCGGCGGCGGCTACCTTGGCGGCGGGGTCGGCGGCGGGACGGTGGTGGATCCAGCGAGACGGCGCAGAGGCGACGGGTGGCGGGATCGGCGGCGAGGCGACGGCGGGTGGCGACGGGGCTACGGCGGCGCGCGGTAGCGGCTGTGGGAGGCGGCGGCGGCTCACGGCGGCGGTGGCGGAAGGCGGCGGCGCGGATCGAGCGGTGGGACGGCGGCGGGCCGCGGCTTTAAAGGCCGGCCAGGTGCAGTGTCCTAGTCGGACACGGCCCAGTAGGTCAGTTCCTTTTTTTGAAAATATTTCGACGAGCAGAAAAACAAATAAAAGAAATACTAAACAGACTCCAAAAATCCTGAAATAAATTTTCCCCGTCCTCTAAAAATATAGCGGACAGAGTGAACATTTATTTGGGCCTCTAATGCAATTTTGAAAAACGCATTTTTCCTAATTCAAATAAAATAGCAATAAAAACTCTGAATAAAATTCTTATTTGATCTTAATATTTATCCTCCAATATTTCTTTATTTTGGGGAAGTCATTTTATCCCCTCTCTTTTATTTTTATATTAGAAATATTTGAAGAGAAAAATAATTAAAACCAAATGATCCTCTTTTCAAAATTTGAGAAAACTCAAATATGAAAATAACAAAATCCCCAACTCTCTCCACGGGTCCTTTAGTTGAGTAGAATTTCTAGGATCAACCAAAATGCAATAAAATATGATACGCAATGATGATCTAATGTATAACATTCCAAATTGAAAATTTGGGATGTTACAAACCTACCCCCCTTAAGATGAATCTCGCCCTCGAGATTTGGGTTGGCTAGAAAATAGGTGCGGGTGGTCCTTCAGTAGGTCTTCCTCTCGTTCCCAGGTGGCTTCATCCTTGGTATGGTGGCTCCACTGAACTTTGTAGAACTTGATAACCTTGTTGCGTGTGACTCGGCTGGCAAACTCGAGGATCTTCACTGGTTTCTCCTCGTAGGTCAAATCGCTATCCAGCTGAATCTCTTCCAGTGGCACTGTATCCCTCAAAGGAATATCGACCATCTCTGCGTGGCACTTCTTCAACTGGGAAATGTGGAACACATCGTGAACTCTTGACAGTCTTTCTGGCCATTCCAGCTTGTAGGCAACTTCTCCCATACGCTCCAGAACTTTGTATGGTCCCACAAAACATGGTGCTAACTTTCCCTCAACTCCAAAATGCTTAAATCCTCGAAGTGGAGACACACGAAGATACACTCTGTCTCCGACTTTGTAGACTGTCTCCTTGCGTTTAGAATCTGCATAGCTCTTCTGCCTGGACTGGGCTACCTTGAGTCTATCACGAATCAACTTAACCTTCTCTTCAGACTCCTTAATCAAATCTGGTCCAAACAACTGACGGTCTCCAACTTCATCCAATAACAACGGTGTCCTGCACCTCCTTCCGTACAAAGCTTCGAAAGGGGCCATCTTCAAACTGGCTTGATAACTGTTATTGTAAGAGAACTCTGCATACGGCAAATTATCATCCCAACTAGATCCATAATCTAGTGCACAAGCTCTCAACATGTCCTCCAGAATCTGATTGACTCTCTCAGTCTGTCCATCTGTGTGTGGATGAAAAGCTGTACTGAACTCTAACCTGGTACCCAAAGTCTCATGCAACTGATTCCAGAACTTTGAGGTAAACTGGGTTCCTCTGTCTGATACAATGGTCCTCGGAACTCCATGCAGACATACGATCCTAGTCATGTATATCTTTGCCAACTTAGCATTGGTGTAAGTGGTCTTCACTGGGATGAAATGAGCTACTTTCGTCAAACGATTGACTACAACCCATATCGAGTCATAGCCTGAACGAGTCCTGGGAAATCCCGTGATAAAATCCATGGCTAGCTTATCCCACTTCCATTCGGGTATCAGCAATGGTTGTAGCAATCCTGCTGGCTTCTGATGCTCTGCCTTCACTCTCTTACATACATCACATACTGCTACATACTCCGCAATATCTTTCTTCATTCCGGTCCACTAGAAATTGTCCTTCAAATCCAGATACATCTTGGTGTTTCCTCGTTGAATCGAATACGGCGAATCATGGGCGTCCTGCAGAATCAACTTCCTGATCTCGCGGTCATTTGGCACATATCTGCAGAACCAACTCCCTCCATTGGAATTATGGCCTCCATGGTTATGGTGAATGTGTCCTCCCGAGTTCGGGATAAAATGGGGCCTCTGTTGAGCTCCTTAATTGTACTTCCCTTGTCCATACTTCCTCTTGCGGTTGTCTATCTACTGCTGCTTCCCTTCAATCATGAGAGCTCTGTCTACCAACTCCTGGTAGTTGTTGAAGGTTGCCACCATCAACTGCATGCTCAGCTCATCATTCAGTCCTTCCAGAAACTTCTCCTGCTTAGCGGCATCTGTAGCAACGTCATCTGGGGCATAACGTGCTAACTTACTAAAATCATCCACATACTGGCCCACTGTGTGTCCTCCTTGGTGCAAGTTGCGAAACTCGCGCTTCTTCATGGCCATAGCTCCTGCTGAAACATGGCAGTGCAAAAATCCTGTTGGAACTGGTCCCATGTGATAGTGTCGATGGGGTAAGTGGCTGTGAAATTCTCCCAACATGATGTTGCGGGTCCATCAAGCTGATGTGCAGCAAATCACACTCTCTCTGCATCTGTGCATCCTGCAGTGGTAAACTCCCTTCCAATCTTGCGGAGCCAATCATCTGCAACAATCGGCTCGGTGCTACTGGACAACACCGGCGGATTTAGCCTTAAGAAATGGGATAAGTGATCAACAGGTGGTGGTGGTGGTGGGTTGTTGTTGTTGTTTCCCTGGTTCTGATTCTGGACTAGTAGCTGCATCAGGGTATTCTTCTGCCGGATCAACTGAGTGAGCTCCAGTAGGAAAGCAAATCCATTGTCGCGTCTCGGAGGCATCTGATGGGTTTAGAAAAAATGAGAAAATAGAATAGAATGAGGTCTAGAGGGAAACACTACCCATATGCACATGAGACAAAAGACAAACATATCACTTCAATCAATTCAAACAAGGGTGTCGGTGTCAAAACCGGTGGATCTCGGGTAGGGGGTCCCGAACTGTGCGTCTAGGTGGATGGTAACATGAGACAAGGGACACGATGTTTTACCCAGGTTTGGGCCCTCTTGATGGAGGTAAAACCCTACGTCCTGCTTGATTGATATTGATGATGTGGGTATTACAAGAGTAGATCTACCACGAGATCAAGGAGGCTAAACCATAGAAGCTAGCCTATGGTATGATTGTTGTTCGTCCTATGGACTAAAGCCATCCGGTTTATATAGACACCAGAGAGGGCTGGGGTTACACAGAGTCGGTTACAATGGTAGGAGATCTACATATCCGTATCGCCAAGCTTGCCTTCCACGCCAAGGAAAGTCCCATCCGGACACGGGACGAAGTCTTCAATCTTGTATCTTCATAGTCTTGGAGTCCGTCCGATGATGATAGTTCGGCTATCCGGACACCCCCTAGTCCAGGACTCCCTCAGTAGCCCCTGAACCAGGCTTCAATGACGACGAGTCCGGCGCGCATATTGTCTTCGACATTGCAAGGCGGGTTCCTCCTCCGAATAATTTATAGAAGATTGTGAACACCAGGATAGTGTCCGGCTCTGCAAAATAAATTCCACATACCACCGTAGAGAGAATAATATTTACAAAAGTTCAATCTGTTGACGTATTTTGTGGCGTGACGTCACACCACTACCAAGCCTTTACTCGAATTGTTTTTATTGTACCACCTCAGCGCGTTTAGCGAAGCGGTTTCCTTGGCACGTCTTGTCAAAGCAGAGATCGTGTTCCCCTTGTTCCGAGATTCCCATCAATACGGACATGGGTAACCCAACCGCGCCATTGATTGTGGCGCTTGGGAGATAAGCGAGTTTTATCAGGCCGGTGGGGACGCATGGTTTCGTCCGCCCATATAAGGGGATAAAGATCCAACCCTTTTACCTACGCCTTCTTCCTCCTGTGCTTATCCATCTCCGCGAACTCGAGCTCCAGTGCCCAAGTCCGCACATCTCACCACAACCTTCTCCAACTATGTCCGGAGCGGGAGGCAAGTGGATGGCCTCCTCCGTTACGGAGGGGCACATCCAGAAGCTGCGCAGCACCGGATATCTGTCCAGCAACATCGCGCACCGGCTCCCCGACGAGGGGGAGCTCATCACCACCCCCAGGCCCCATGAGAGGGTAGTATTCCTTTCCCATTTCCTCCGCGGACTGGGCTTCCCACTCCATCCCTTTGTCCGGGGGCTCATGTTCTACTACAGCCTGGATTTCCATGATCTGGCCCTGAATTTCATCCTCAACATCTCAGCGTTTATCGTCGTGTGTGAGGCCTTCCTCTGCATCCAGCCCCACTTCGGCTTGTGGCTCAAGACCTTCAGTGTCAAGCCGAAGGTTATGAAGGGCAGCCAAGCGGAGTGCGGAGGCGCCATGGTGGGCAAGATGCCCAACGTTACTTGGATCGAGGGCACCTTCATGGAAACCATTAAGGGGTGGCAATCGGGGTGGTTCTACATCACCGAGTTGTGTGACCCTGAATGGGCAGCGGCCCCCGAATTCAGATCTGGCAACCCCATACGGCTCACCTCCTGGAAAGAGAGTGGCCGGACATGGGGTGATTTGGAGGAGCTGACCGGACTCCAAGCCTGCATCCAAAAGCTAGTGAACAAGAAGCTCAAGCTTGTCAACGTAGTCCAGGTCATGCTCATCCGCCAGATTCTCCCGTGCCAACAACGGGACTTCAATATGTGGGAGTTCGATTCGGCGCAGCACCAGACTTTGAGCGGGCTCTTCGACACTACGTATGAAGAGGCCTGGAGGATGCTATTTAAGGGCGCCGAGGCTCCCGCATCTGCTACCGAAGATCGCGGATTCAGCTCGCAGCGTCCAGCTAGCGAGGTAAGCGATTTTACCCTTTACGAGACACTTGTTTTCCATAGTTTGACTCTATGCGGGATCTAAACTCCCTCTCCTTTGACAGGACTGGCTGAGGAAGGCCGAGCAGACTATCTGTCCGGCCCCTTTGCCAGAAGACCCAGCGGACGCCCGCTTAACGGGGCTGCTGGTTCCGGCACCCCACGTGGTGCCGGAGAAGAAGGCCAAGAAGAAGGCCACGGGCATTCGAAAGAGTTCCCGTTTTCAGGTGTCATCAGACGATGACCCCGAGGTGGACTCCTCCCACGAAGGCGAGGAGGAGAATAAAGAGGCCTCTCCCCCAGTGGGGGGAGGGAAGAAAAGGAAGGCCTCCCCAACGAGGGAGGCCGAAGGGTCCAAGAAGGGAAGGACTCTTCCCCCGGACTGCTCTGCCAACACCGGCGACGACGACGAGGATTGGCCTTCAAGGGCCAAGCCCCTGGCAAGATCGTAAGTATCCGGACTCCCGAATAACTTCATGATTTTTCTTTTCGCCACATGGTGTCTTTCTAATGCCGCATACAACCCTGCAGTCCGCCCAAGGATGATCTTCCCGCTTCGTCGAGCGGGTCCTTGGGTGCGTCGGATATGGATTCCCTTCCGACCGCCTCCACCCCCCGTGATGCGGACGATGCCGAGGTGGGATCCCGAGAAGGGACCCGCCAGGAGGAGGAGGCCCCGGAGGTGCCGCAGGGCAACCTCCCGGACTTTGCACCGGACTCCGCACCGGAACCTGTAGTGGCTCCGGAGTCCGGCGGGCGGCCCCTTCATAAGAAGGGCAAGACCGTGACGCCGGCGGCCTCCGTCCAACCGGAGGCGCCGGATAGCTTGCTGGAGGCGCTCAACGGCGCTTCCATCAAAGAGGAACACCGCACCGTCATGAGTGTGGTGATTCAGAAGGTTCAGCTCGCCAAGAGCGGGCTGACCGAAGCCTGCAGCAGCCTTCTAACAGGCTTTGAGGTAAGAATTTTGATATATGTAAAATAGTACCGCATAGACAGTAGCCCCTGATGCTCGGTTCGGTGTTCGGAAAGAAAAGCCGGACTGAGGATCTAAAAAGATATACGCAGGAGTCATAAAAAATATGTCAATATGGGATTGCAGGCTGTGCTGCTGACCTCTGCCGCACTGACTGCGGAGGTCAATACTTTGAAGCAAAGCCTCGAGCGGTCCGAGAACGAGCTCGGCCGTGCCAAGAAGCAGCTCGAGGACAAGGAAGGTGAGTAACACCTTATTAAAATTGTACCTTACAGAAAAGGATTTGGTTGCAAGAAGAATGACAAGGATAACGTGGGTATTGCAGGGGCCACGAACGAGGTGGCGACCCTGAAGGAGGCGGTGTCCGCGGCCGAACGTAATGCGGCCGCGGAGCGCACCGAGCGAGAGAAGCAGGAGGCGCGGGTGGCGGAGGTACAGCAAGAGCTCCAGGCTCTCGTGGAAAAACATGAGAGTTTGGAGCGCGACTCGAAGACTCGAGAGTCCGAGCTTGCATCGGCTCTTGAGAGTGCCAAAGCCGCTAAGGCCGAAGCCTACAAGGCCCTCCAGGAAATCGAGGCATTGAAGAAAATAGCGGCGGGTAAGGCATTTTTCATGCAAAGCAAGCATGTGAGTGTGAATTACCTATCACTTACCCGAATTCGGAGCTCTCCAGGAGCGTTCGCAGATCTGCCCCGCAGCATGTCCGATGCTGCCGCTTTCTATAGGGCCGAGGAGGGGAGCTCGACGGAGAAGGTCTTCTGGTCTCAGTATGCTGAGGCCGGACATCCGGTGCCCCTTAGCGACCAGCTGAAGCAGCTGGTCGAGCTCCACAAGGTGGCCGAACAGGCCATGAAGGGCCTCATAGTTCGGCTGTGGCCCAAGGAGGCCATGCCTGGGAGCTACTTCGGCCTGGTGCGGCGGCTGGTGGATGCGTGTCCATGGGTTGAAGTCATCAAGCACTCCGCCTGTATTGAAGGTGCCCGTCGGGCCCTTGCCCGCGCAAAGGTGCAATGGGGCAAGATGGATGCTGAGAAGCTTGTGACGGACGCGCCACCACCGGGCAAGGAGTATCGCACGCCCGAGATGTATTATAAGAGTGTCCTGAAGGGTGCCCGCATTATTGCGGGTGAGTGCTCCAAAGATGTAATATTTGAGTAGACTCGCATTTTGTTATCCTGTGCGCTGAAAACTTTGTTCATATGCGCTAAGCAACGCTTGTTAATTTAAAATATTACCTTCTGTGCGGCCGTTTATCAAATCTGAGAGATGGCAAGTCGTCGGCTTCAGCCCCCATGCCACGAGTGCTGGGGTGTTCGGGATAAATTTGAGCACTCTTGTTCCCATTTTTGGGTCCATCTAGGGAGGCGCTCAACACAACGAACGAGGCAACCGGACTTATAATGCTTGAACACTCTCACTTAGCCATAGAATTCTATAATTTTAAATTTCGGCGAAGCCCCTAGTGTTCGGAAGGCCGAATTTGGGGCGCTATCCACGCCTGGGCCGGACAAAGCCGGTTCCTCGCTCTAAGCGGCATAAGTCTTTAGGGACTCGAAAAAACCTCTCGAACAGCGACCGGCTCTCGCCTCATCATGACGGTCAGTTTTAGCTTTCTCCACTGAGGCGCTCGCCCAGCTCAACTGGGGCGCAATCGCAGTGGTTCTCCCAGTGCTACCTTAGCCGATACAACGGAACGTAAGGTACCAAAACATGGGAGCCGGGCAAACCCAACTATTGACCCAAGACATGATTCGGAGCCGATGCATATAATGCTATAAGTTCGGGGTGCCGCACTTGTGAAAGTGTTCGGACTTATCACACCATGATGCGGGAAACATAAGCCCCTGGTGTATTTAGCCGTACCAAAGTGTACGGATGCAACATGTCATAAATGAACATATGTATAAGAAAGAAATGCAATTATAAGCAAAAAGGTGCTGCATTGTTTATTCAAGAAATACTGCCGTGAATGCAGAACGATACAAATAGTGCGGTAAGCAAGGGATGGGACTATTAAACATGTCCCCCTCCAGGGGTAGGCTGCGGAATGGTGTATAAAACAGATTTAATGCTCGTAATGGAGACCACCTGGATATTCGTCGTAGCCTTTCTCCTTCCCTGGCTGTTGCATCGTGAGTTCGGTAGGTCTACTGCCGGACAGGGCCTCTGATGAACGGAGTCCTGTGGGTAAAAAAAAGAAAAAGAGAAAAAAAGAACGACACACTTGAGAGCCCCTGGTGTGGTTAAGCCGCATTCTGGGCCTATCGTGGTCGTGCCCCTCCCCCTATGCCCATGGTATCTCCAGAGCGTAATGATGTACGCGAAGGACCAGTCTTGCAATTTTGCAGGGGCCGGGGTTGGGACCGCATTGCTACGCGTGCTCGGAATGTGCCAGGTGGTCTTGTTGTAGGTTACTCCAGGCGCGTTTAGCCGTGTCCGGTTGCTTAACGGCCAGACTTGAGAATTGCCTTAAGAGGCTGCACTATACTTCTGCCGCGAGAGCCGCTGTATGTTCCTCCGTTCGGAGAGAGCGTTCAGTGTTTCCGTTGACCGTGATGACTCCTCGAGGGCCTGGCATCTTGAGCTTGAGGTATGCGTAGTGCGGCACCGCGTTGAACTTTGCAAACGCGGTACGTCCGAGCAGAGCATGATAGTCGATGCGGAACGGAACTATGTCGAAGATTAACTCCTCGCTTCGGAAGTTATCCGGGGATCCGAAGACCACTTCCAGTGTAACTGAGCCTGTACAATTGGCCTCTACACCTGGTATGACGCCTTTAAAGGTCGTCTTTGTGGGTTTAATTCTTGAGGGGTCTATGCCCATTTTGCACACTGTATCCTGATAAAGCAGGTTCAGGCTGCTGCCGCCGTCCATCAGGACTCTGGTGAGGTGAAATCCATCGATGATTGGGTCTAAAACCAATGCGGCGAATCCGCCGTGGCGGATGCTGGTGGGGTGGTCCCTTCGATCAAAAGTGATCGGGCAGGAGGACCATGGGTTGAACTTCGGGGCGACTGGCTCCATCGCGTATACATCCCTGAGTGCACGGTTCCACTCCCTTTTGGGTATGTGGGTTGCGTATATCATGTTCACCGTCCGCACTTGTGGGGGGAAACCCTTCTGTCCTCTATTGTTCAGCGGTCGGGTCTCTTCCTCGTCATCGCTATGCAGCCCCTTGTCGTTGTTTTCGGCAATTAGCTTGCCTGCCTGCTTGAATACCCAACAGTCCCTGTTGGTGTGGTTAGCTGGCTTTTCGGGGGTGCCGTGTATCTGGCACGAGCGATCGAGTATTCAGTCCAAATTGGACGGACCCGGAGTAGTTCTTTTGAATGGCTTTTTCCGCTGACCGGGTTTAGAGCCTCTGAATCCGGCATTGTCTGCCGTATCCTCACTGTTGTCGTTGTTAATGCGGCGTTTGTTCTTGTTGCGACGCGACCTGCCATTGCGGTCCTTGATATCCGCACTGCCAGAATTTTTGCTGAGGTTGTTGCTGCGGGCTAGCCAGCTGTCCTCTCCCGCGCAGAAGCGGGTCATGAGTGATGTGAGGGCTGCCATGGATTTTGGCTTTTCCTGTCCCAGGTGTCGGGCAAGCCACTCGTCGCGGATGTTATGTTTGAAGGCCGCGAGGGCCTCCGCATCCGAACAGTCGATGATTTGATTTTTCTTAGTTAAGAACCGTGTCCAGAATTGTCTGGCCGATTCATCTAGCTGCTGAATTATATGGCTTAGGTCATCAGCGTCTGGTGGTCGCACATACGTGCCCTGGAAGTTATCAAGGAATGCGGCTTCTAGGTCCTCCCAACTCCCAATTGATTCTGCTGGCAAGCCGTTAAGCCAATGCCGAGCTGGTCCTTTAAGCTTGAGTGGGAGGTATTTGATGGCGTGAAGATCATCACCGCGGGCCATGTGGATATGAAGGAGATAGTCTTCGATCCAAACCGCGGGGTCTGTTGTGCCATCATAAGATTCAATATTCATGGGTTTAAACCCTTCGGGGATTTGATGATCCATTACTTCATCTGTGAAGCATAGTGGATGTGTGGCGCCTCTGTATTGGGCTATATCACGACGAAGCTCGAAAGAGCTTTGTCTACTGTGTTCAGCCCGGCCGGACTTGCTGTGTCCGGCGCGACGGTTGTCGTCACGTATCATGGGCGCCCACACGATCCGTAGATCGACCTTGATTGTCTTGCCTTATCCTCCAATATATCTCGTAAGTCCAGAGCGTTCCCCCGTGGTCTTCTGCTTTTCGAGCGATGCCGGGGTACGGTTCTAGTGGAGGGCCTAGAGGCCTCTCTGTCGCGGCCACGGGGTGGTCGGTTAGCCGTATTGTGCTCTGGTGATGCATGTTTATATGCCTCCTCCTCTAATCGGGGGAGCAGCTTGCGTTTGGGGTAGCTTTTGGAGGGGCGTTCGAGCTCATGCTCTTCGGCCGCAAGGACTTCAGTCCATCTGTCGGCTAGCAGATCTTGATCAGCTCTAAGCTGTTGCTGCTTTTTCTTCAGGCTGTTTGCCGTGGCCATAAGCCTGCGTTTAAAACGCTCTTGTTCGACGGGATCCTCAGGCACGACAAATTCGTCGTCGTCGAGGCTTGCCTCATCTCCGGAGGGAGGCATGTAATTATCATCCTCTACCTCTTCGTCTGCCGCTCTCTCATGAGGGCTGGCTTCTCCATTCTCCTATGCTGAATCTTGCTGGAGGGGGTTGTCTTCGGCATTGTCTGGGGTGTTATTATCTCTGGTGTCGGAATCTCCATTCTTGCTGTGGCGGGATTTAGAGCGGCGCCGCTGACGCCGGCGCTTGGGCTGTTTCTTGGAGGGGTCATCCTCCGCTGTTCCTTCGTCATTCCCATCCTTTGGGAAATCCACCATGTATATGTCATATGATGAGGTGGCTTTCCAGTGCATAGTAGGCGCTGGTTCTTCGTCGTCTCCTGCATCGTCGTCCATACCGTCGATGTCTTCGGAGTCGAAGTCTAGCATGTCGGTTAGATCGTCGACAGTGGCTACTAAGTGGGTGGTGGGTGGGCTTTGAATTTCTTCGTCGTCCGCATACCAACCGTCCTGACCGCAGTCCGGCCAGGGCTTTCCTGATAGTGAGAGATACTTTAGCGAACTCAAGATGTCGCCAAAAGGTGCGTGTTGAAAGTTGTCCGCAATGGTGAACTCCATGATCGGCGCCCAATCGGATTCGATTGGAGGGGGCGCGGGAGGTTCGGAGTCTAGTGAGGAGTCCGGCACCTTGGAGTCACGAGCTTCACAAGGGACAAGGACAGTATTCGGCTCCATCGCCGTAGAGGTTGCAGCCCCCGAGGCGGTGTCTTGCCACCCGTCCTCGATCTGCACAGCCGGCTCCGAATCGAGGGTCGGAGCGGGCTCGTGTGCGGCCTCCAGGGCACTGTCCGGCTGCAGAGCTAAATTATGCCCATCGTGACAGTGCGGCGCGCTCGGATGTGGCTCGAATCCATCGAAGATCAAGTCTCCGCGGATGTCAGCCGTGAAGTTCAAACTTCCAAATCTGACCTGACGGCCAGGGGCGTAGCTTTCAATCTGCTCCAGATGGCCAAGCGAATTGGCCCGCAGTGCAAAGCCGCCGAATACGAAGATCTGTCCGGGGAGAAAAGTCTCACCCTGGACTGCATCGTTGTTGATGATCGAAGAAGCCATCGAGCCTATCGGTGACGACACATAGGAACTCTCAATGAAAGCACCAATGTCGGTGTCAAAACCGGCGGATCTCGGGTAGGGGGGCCCGAATTGTGCGTCTAGGCGGATGGTAACAGGAGACAAGGGACATGATGTTTTACCCAGGTTCGGGCCCTCTTGATGGAGGTAAAACCCTACGTCCTGCTTGATTGATATTGATGATGTGGCTATTACAAGAGTAGATCTACCACGAGATCAAGGAGGCTAAACCCTAGAAGCTAGCCTATGGTATGATTGTTGTTCGTCCTATGGACTAAAGCCATCCGGTTTATATAGACACCGGAGAGGACTAGGGTTAGACAGAGTCGGTTACAATGGTAGGAGATCTACATATCCGTATCGCCAAGCTTGCCTTCCACGCCAAGGAAAGTCCCATCCAGACACGGGACGAAGTCTTCAATCTTGTATCTTCATAGTCTTGGAGTCCGGCCGATGATGATAGTTCGGCTATCCGGACACCCCCTAGTCCAGGACACCCTCAAAGGGCGTACAAGCAGTCTAACTATCGTTACAGAAGTGCTCAGACTATACTATATACATGGGGGAATACTACTACTCATATGGTGGTCGACTAGAAGTTTTAATCGGTGGAAGACTCCATGATATCTGCTCCAGCTTCATCAACATAGTCATCATCGCTATCATCGGGGTCCGAGTCGTTTTCGTTGATGATGATGTAGTTCTCCGGACAAGTGGAATCATCGTCTTCTCCTCCTAGCGCGGGGTCTCCCATGAATACTCCTAGCTTCCTTGTCAGATCGTCATTCTTCTCCATGAGTATCATCATTTCCTCCTCATATCCATCACGTGTAGACTTGAGTTCTTCCTCCAGCTCCGTGATCCTGGTCATTGCCTTCTTTAGATCTATCATGCCTGCGCACATCTGGTTCTCCTGGCGTCGAATGTGCTGGTTTGACTCCTGGATGAAAGCTGCAATGGACCTATCCCTCCTGGTGCTGATCATCTCCCATTGCTCATCTCGGTGCCCACAAATCTAATAGATCATATCCTTGAGATCCTTGTGGTAAATTTATCCAATACATCCCATGGGGATGTGCGCTATCATGCTCTTTCCTAGACTCCAGGTCGGTGCATCAAATGAAAACTCTATGGGCTCAGTGACTGGCATGAACGTCCTTCCTGGAACTTGAACTCAAATCATCCAACGCTCCTCTTCTAGTAAAGTGGCGATGTAGGTCCCGGTGAAGCTTGGTATTCCGATGTTCAGGTACCTAGTAACTTCCTTCAAGTGTTTTCCAAAAGGGGTATCTTCATCCGGTTGTGTGAACTTGTTCCTTGCATCCGCCATCATATTGAGTAGAAAAGGGAGAGGAGTCAAAAATGAGAAGAGAAGAGTGACCTATGGTTTTAGCTTGGTGGTCGTGTCCTATAGTCAGCGTGTGCTCTGATACCATCTTCTAGCGACCAGACCTCAAATAGTCTTACCTCTGTGCATCAGTGTCATCCCTGGATTGGTAATGCTGACATGCACAGTACTTGAGGATTTATAACAGAGTTTCAATCACACACTTATTACATCGAATGTCTCAAAAGAGAACTTATTACAATAATATGGCTTAAGGCCATCTAAAATCAATGACAGCAGAAAGCTTGGAAGATAAAGCGAGTCCATCAACTCCAACGGCATAGCTGAGTGAAAGACAACGACCTATGGCACCTTACTCGTCGTTCGAAAAGTCTGCAACATGAAGTGTTGCAGACCCAAACGGGTCAGCACATGGAATATGCTGGCAATGTAACACATAGAGTAATGAACAGAATAATTACTACCACTACATGCATATATGGTTGGTGGAAAGCTCTATGGTTACAATTTTGCGTAAAGCCAATTTTTTCCTACAACAAAGGAATAAATTTTATTTAACTATCATGGTAGTTGTTAAACATTGAGAAGGTTCCTCCAACTCAATCCCAATTAAACATCATCATTAACCCAATCAAATTAATTCTAAGTGACGAGATCAACATGAAAATCCAAGAACCAGATACTCAAAACGTCCATAACCGGGGACACGACTAACCATGATTAGTTTATACACTCTACAGAGGTTTGCGCACTTTTCCCCACAAGACCCGAACACATCCATGATCAGAGATTCGAGACACAGTCTTTCTGAAGCATTAACTCTCTACTCTAGGTAGACAGTACCACCTACAACCCACTACATCTGCTAGTCTACCTCTTCAAGAGCTTCATGCAACTTACTCAACTATGCTAGAGCCCATATTGGCTTGTGGCTACACACGGAAGTTTCTAGCATGAATAATCTTATGACCCCTTTGAGCCTGGGTGGCGAACCGTAGGATGATCACACGGGTACTCTAGATATCCTAGGACAACACTGGATTCTCTAGGTGCCCTAACTACCACTGGGTACTCCAGGGTGCCTTCAACCAATCCACCGAGATGTGAATTTAAGTAGGCACCTTAGTTTAACCATTAATTAGCAATACTCACATCTATCATGGATACACTCACCCAAACCACGTCTACAAGCATATCATAGCAATATAAGCATAACGTAGAAGTAACTCCCAAAGGTTTGATAATAAACAGGGCAATAGGTTCTACCTCATCATCTACTTCCCAAAACCCACATGTTAATCATGTCCTAACCATGCAATGTTTGAGGGTTGATCTAATGCAATAAAACTGGGTAGTAAAGAGGTATGATCAAAGTGTTACTTGCCTTGCTGATGATCCGCAAAACCTAAACAGTACCACCTACAACCCACTACATCTGCTAGTCTACCTCTTCAAGAGCTTCACACAACTTACTCAACTATGCCAGAGCCCATATTGGCTTGTGGCTGCACACGGAAGTTTCTAGCATGAATAATCTTATGATCCCTTTGAGCCTGGGTGGTGAACCGTAGGATGATCACACGGGTACTCCGGATATCCTAGGACAATGCTGGATTCTCCAGGTGCCCTGACAACCACTGGGTACTCTAGGGTGTCTTCAACCAATCCACCCAGATGTGAATGTAAGTAGGCACCTTAGTTTAACCATTAATTAGCAATACTCACATCTGTCATGGATACACTCACCCAAACCACGTCTACGAGCATAGCATAGCAATATAAGCATAACGTAGAAGTAGCTCCCAAAGGTTTGATAATAAACAGGGCAATAGGTTCTACCTCATCATCTACTTCCCAAAAACCACATGTTAATCACATCCTAACCATGCAATGTTTGAGGGTTGATCTAATGCAATAAAACTGGGTAGTAAAGAGGTATGATCAAAGTGTTGCTTGCTTTGCTGATGATCCGCAAAACCTAGAGACTCGTAGTAGCACGCTTCGCACTCAGGGTACTCTATCGCAAACAAACAAAGCATACAATAAGCACTCAACTAGAGGCACGGGTAAAACTCAAATAAGAGATCTAACCAGAAAGTTCAACTGAAGAACTCCGGTTTGCAAAAAGAATAAAATCAAACGAAGCAACGAAACTCAAACTGCAAAAGAAATAAGAACCGTTTACTAATCTGGACTAAAGTCAAATTTTACAGTACCAAAATCTTGTTCAAGTTGTTTAAACAGAAAGAGGGCTTCGAGACAAAGATCTAGGCGCTTGAATCACCTGATTTTGATAACCGAGCGAAAAGATAAACTAAAATGAAAATCAGGAAGAAAACGCGATCGAAAATAATCGCGGAAAAACCCTGGAAAAAGAAAAACCAACGAACAGGCTAACGAACGAACGTTCGCTGTCTGCGGCTAATGGGTGAACACCGTTCATTAAAAGGAACGTACAGACGAACGTCCACTATTTAACTAAACCGGAAAAAAATAAAACCGAACTATATAAAAAAACAAATCTAGGGTTTAAAAGAACCAATATGTTTTCTTCCGAAAACCGGTGGCGGCGGCTACCTTAGCGGCGGGGTCGGCGGCGGCTCCAGCGAGACGGTGCAGCGGCGACGGGCGGTGGGGTCGGCGGCGAGGCGGCGGCGAGTGGCGACGGCAGCGGGATGCGGCGGCGGCAGGGGAAGGCAGCGACAGTGGCGGCACGGATCGGGCAGCGGGACGGCGGCGGGCCACGGCTTTAAAGGCCGGTCGGGCGCACTGTCCTAGCCGGACACAGCCGGTAGGTCGGTTCCTTTTTAAAAAAATATTCTGACACGCAGAAAAACAAATAAAAGAAATACTAAACAGACATCAAAAATCCTGAAATAAATTTTCCCCGTCCTCTAAAAATATAGCGGACAAACTGAACATTTATTTGGGCCTCTAATGCAATTTTGAAAAACGCATTTTTTTCCTAATTCAAATAAAATAGCAATAAAAACTCCGAATAAAATTCTTATTTTATTTTAATATTTATCCTCCAATATTTCTTTATTTTGAGGAAGTCATTTTATCCCCTCTCTTTTTATTTTTATATTAGAAATATCTGAATTGGAAAACTAATTAAAACCAAATGATCCTCTTTTCAAAGAGAAAACTAAAATATGAAAATAACGAAATCCCCAACTCTCTCCGCGGGTCCTTGAATTGTGTAGAATTTTTAGGATCAACCAAAATGCAATAAAATATGATATGCAATGATGATCTAATGTATAACATTCCAAAGGGAAAATTTGGGATGTTACAGTAAGGGATATGCAATGTATTATCATGTAGAGATGTCTGAAATTACCCGTGTCAACTTGCAGATAGGGTTACATAATGAAAAAGTACAAGATGTATGTGGCAATTTCATGGAACATCGCAAAAAAGGAGAGGCAGTGGTGAGCCTATACAGTGTGCTATGGTACGTCACTCCTCCATTGCAATCATCGTGACATGTTATTTGTATGTCAGTTCTATTGGCCAAGTTTCTTAGGGACAGTTATTACGAGTTATCCTAAGAAAGTAAGCACTTGTGAATATAAGCTCCATGTAATAAGCCTACCAGTCTTTTCATTGCGTTTTCAGCTTATCTTTGGTATGATCAGTGAAAAGTCTAGATTGCATTATATTTTTTTCATTTTGCTGCCCATATGAAAATTAATTTGACTTGCAAACATCACAAATTGAACCCAGTGCAGTAATTAATATGATAGGAAAACAGACCATCACTATTTTCTCAAAATGCAAATAAAAAGATACCATCTACTTGGCACAATCTACTTCGGTCAATGTTTTCTATAGAGATCCCATTGCCTGATTTAAACAAAGAACGCATGACCCACATTTAAATGAAGAACAATTATTTATTGAAATTCAATGGCCCAAGTGGTTGGTTATTATCATATAGCAGCAGCACATGAAAGCATCATATAGCGGCAGTAGCAACTCATAGCAACTCATCATGCAGCAGAAGCAGTGTGCAATTCATCATATACCAGCGGCAGCTCATAGCAATTCATCATATAGTAGCAGCAGGAGCAGCTCATTGCAATTCATCATATAGCAGCAGTAGGAGAAGCTCATAGCAATTCATCATATAGCAGCAGCAGAAGCAGCTCATAGCAATTCATCATATAGCATCAGCAGGAGCAGCTTATAGCAACTCATCATATAGCAGCAGCAGCTCATAGCAATTCATCATATAGTAGCAGCAGCAGCTCATAGCAATTCATCATATAGCAGCAACATCTCATAGCAATTCATCATATAGCAGCAGCAGGAGCAGCTCATAGCAAGGCATCATATAGCAGCAGTAGAAGCAACTAATAGCAATTCATCGTATAGTGGATCATAATGAAAATTTGGCAAAAAACCAGAGGAGATCCTCACCTTGTTGGATGAGCTCATCCTTCAACAGCACCTCAAGGCCACGGCCTGGGAGGAGGGAGGGGGAATAGGGTTCCTTCTGCCGCAGTGTGGCATCAGCCGTAGTTGTGCAGCGCCCGCCGGAGTAGTGCGTTGGATCAACCACAGTGGAGCAGCTGCTGGAGACCATGAGAATGAGGGGCGGCGCTAGAGGGAGGGGCAGCCAGGGAGATTTGCCCCTACCCGCCGGCCATGTAGCCTAGCTGGACAGGGCATCATCGAGGACCAGGCCAGATGGGACCAGTCGCAACGACTCGCTGGAGGAACCCTAGTGCTGCAGGCAGGGGATCGAGGTAGAGGGAAACGGGAGAGGAGATGCAAGCGGGCAGGGAAATGAACGCTTGCGTGTTTGTTCTTACTTGAGGGTCAGGTGTGACATGGGCGTCAGCAGTTGCATTTTGAGTGTAATATAGACAGACAACAGAGTCATTTTACTATTCCCCTTCCCTTCAATTTTTAGTGAGGTTCTACCCGAAACACCCCCTCCAAAGCGAAATTAGTTAAGCCCAAGCCCATAACTCAAAAATGACTCCTTTACATTTTTATGGCTTATTTTGACAATAAGCCCTGAAAAGGCGGAATCGAACTGGCCCTTAACCTGTAATTCAATTGTGCGTGCAATGATGAATCACTCCTTCCTGCTATACTGTACATTTAGGCATCATCATACATGGCATAACCTAATACATGTGCATTCCATTGTAGAATCTGGAATATGCAATGTTTATGTTAGTTTTTATGTTACACATGATGTTTAAATGCCCCTTAAATCTGGTCATTCAAGTGATGGTCTTTAAACCTCCTTCTTTGCTTTTTTCTTGATATGTAAGATTTGCTCACACATCTGTTCAATTGATTGTTTGCATTAGCCAGCCATACTAGGACTGTTTGCTTTGATTACTTGTTGTTCTTGACCTAACACTCTAACAGAGCTTGTCAATGATTTAAACACTAAGGGCTGCTGCAGTGGGGCCTTGTCTAACTCATAGGTGACATAAAGGTTTGGTTGTACACTAAAGTAGGCTCTCCAAGAGTACCTGGAGATCCAGTTCAAAGATATGCCTAGCTTTTACATAGCACAGGCATAGTAAATGCTCATTTCATTGTGTGCAAGTGCAAGAGATGCGGCATGTTTCATTATGTGGTGTTGTTTTGTTATAATCTCATCCTTTTGTGTTCACAGACTGGAAAGTATGCATATTTATCTTCCAAGGAGACGAGTAACTAATTTGTGTCACCTTGCAGAGGAGGTGCAATGAAGATAAGATTGAGGATTTCCAAGTACAAGATGTTAGGAAGGAGCCTTGCAAGAGAAGTAGGAGCTGCGCTGCGCCTCTTCAACCTGTTAAGTCACTGTATCCAACTCAACGGTTCAATTCCTTGTTTGTTTCAGGCATAGTTAATTTGCTCTTTTCAATTGCTTTATTTGTCCTCAGTTAATGAGATGCCCAAAGAATGATGCCCGATGTTGGGTACTTGTATAACTATTAGTTGACATAATTAAAGGCCTTACCATTTAATTACTCTGCTGAAGTGTGCCTGAAGCTTTGAAGTCTATTAACCAACTATTATTGCATGAGGCTCACAATCTAGTTTATACTAGGCTAATGATTGCATAGTTTTGCTTGTTGTAGTATGTTTGTATGAAACCCTGTGCTGTTCATTATGCTCCCTAAGACTTTAATTGAGCTATAGAATGGCCAACTGCTTGCTTACTTATACGCAACGTGCTGCCTAAATTTGTAACTTGTCTGTGTTTTGGATTGGGCCCCAACATCATGCTCCTCTCGTGAGCTAAGAGAGATTTCTGTATGCAGGCTACACAGACTACCTTTTTTATAATTTTTAAAATATCAGCTACTTATGCTTCATGACGTGTAACATTATTGTTAGTCCTGTTTTTCCATGTACTCCCTCCGTCCCAAAATAAGTATCTTAACTTTGTACTAGCTCTAGTACAAAGTTGTACTAACCTTGAGACACTTATTTTGGGACAGAGGGAGTACAAAATAGTCTGTCTTGCTCGCTTCACTATTGTAACTATATTTTTTCCATAGTCATGTGTACTTACAGAAGCATTTTAGGATGAAGTGACATCAACACAAAGATCTGCGAGCAGTGCGGCATGCATGGCCGTTACCGAATGATTATGGATTGGAATTGGAATGTGTTAATGTTCTCAAGCATCAACTAGAGGTGGCAAGACAACGTGTACATGATTCTCAATGTACAATCAACAAGTTGAGACTGGACATGCATGTATTAGATGCAGGAGTCAAAAAAATGAAACAAGACACTGAGGTAACCATGAAGGAATTGGAGATTTTGTAGACTGAAATTTGTGCTATCTGAATCCGGCCAATCCTATTTTCTGAAGAGATTATAGTTCAAATGGAGTTAAGTTGATGCGCGTCCATGATGTATGAGTTGTATTTGCCCAGTGTATGTAATTTGCTGTTTGTGTATGCTTTATTATCACCGGTGCTGAACCATAATGCCCAGTGGGCATAATGGGCTGTAATTTCTTTATTGTATAGTGTAGGATTATTCTATGTTTCTATGCCTTGGCCTCTTTGTTGTATAGTGTATGTTTTTAGAGGTGATAGTATAGAGTAGGATAATTCTTTGAATATGCTATATCATTCAAACGGGGGCCAACTCGCCCAAACATTGTAGTGACCATGGCCCTCCACGGGCCGTATGATCCATGGGCCATCTATGGGACGGACGATCCATGGCCTTCTATGGGTTGTCGGATCCATGGGCCTTCTATGCGCCATCGGATCCATGGGCCTTCTATGGGCCGTTGGATTAATGGGCCTGCTACGTCCCGTAGGATCCATGGGTCTTCTACGAGTCGTCTCATATATGGGCCTTGTACGGGCCGTATAATGGGCCGGATAATGGGTCGTAAACAGGCTAGAGTGGAAATCGTACGTTTTATGGGCTGACCATATCGGGTCGTTAATAGGTCGTATTTGATGATGCTATGAGAATGGCCCAACAGATTAACGGGCCACAAATGGGCTGACTGTATCCACGGGCTGAATTTGGCCCACAAGCAGAAAAGGCCAGTAACGGGTCATAAGTAACCGAATGCTGGAAATGAGCCCAAGAAGAAATGGGCATTGAGAAGGCCGAAAGGTAACACGGGCTGGGAACGACCCAATGGAATAATGGGCCGCTAATGGGTATAAAGCGGTACACTATTCATTACAGGCCGGTTTCACCACGGGCCGTTAATGGGCCAAGAGTTACAAAGGGACTCATATGGGCCGAAATACGTCATGGGCCATACATGGGCCGGAAGTTACAATGGGTTGGAATCATATTGGATGGCCCAAATGACGCTATTGGGCCTAATATCGTTAGGCCTTAACAGGCCATGAGTTAGCGGGCTGTAAATGGGCTACATGCGAACATGCTGTTAACAAGCTTTGCGTGGGCCGGCCCGCCACCTTTTGACCAAGTCAAATGGGCCGGCCTTTTCACAGGAATGGGCCTTTGTTGGGCTGTGCCATGTGTCGACGTATCATAGGCACCTTGTGTCTAATGAGTGGATGACATCTGTCCCAACGGTGAGTCGACACATGTTTCCTCCGTCCAATGATGATTTTACACGTGGAAAATCCCCATTGGTCAGGGCTGTTAACGGGTTATTGGATCCAAAACCGGACCCAATAGCTTAATGGCGTTCCGTTACAGTGAATGCAACGTGTCGGTCACCCTTGATGAAAGCACTTCTGTGACGCGTGATTTATCGTCATAGAAGTGGACACTTCCGTGGTGATAATTTTGGTAATGTCATGGAACACTTCTACGACAGCACAGGTATGACTATCTTGATTCTATCATAAAATCATCATGGATGTACATGCATGACAAAAAATGCGACCTACTGTGACAAACATGTATCATCACAGAAGTGTATTTTTTTGTAGTGCTTATATGCACGATTACTTATAGCCTCGTATTTGTTCTTCGAATCTTTGATTTAGTTAGGCCAACTAGATAGATTTTTCTTGCCATGGGAAGAGATGCTTTGTGATGGGTTCGATCTTACGGTGCTCAATTCCAATGATAGAAAGGGACATGACACGTATGTATCTTTACTATTAAGGATAACAAGATGGGGTCTATTCCTACATGAATAGATCTTGTACATCATGTCATCGTTCTTATTGCATTACTCCGTTTCTCTTGAACTTAATACACTAGATGCATGTTGGATAGCGGTCGATGTATGGAGTAGTAGTAGTAGATGCAGGCAGGAGTCGGTCTACTAATCTTGGACATGATGCCTATATAATGATCATTTCCTGGATATCGTCATAATTATTTAAAGTTCTATCAATTGCCCAACAGTAATTTGTTTACCCACAGTATGCTATTTTTCTCGAGAGAAGCCACTAGTGAAATCTATGGCCCCGGGGTCTATTATTTATCATATTTGCCTTTTAGATATATTTTTATTCGCTTTTATTTTTAGATCTATTAATCCAAAAACCCAAAAATACCTTGCTGCACTTTTTTGTTATTTATTTTATTTCGCGTTTCCGCGAGATCTATTTATCCAATCTACTACAATTTTATCTATCTTTTTACCCGGGTGGGATTGACAACCCCTCTTACACGTCGGGTTGCAAGTATTTCTTCTTTGTGTGCAGGTACCGTTTACATAGTGTTGTGTGGTTCTCTTACTGGTTCGATAACCTTGGTCTCATCAGTGAGGGAAATACCTATCGTAGCTGTGCTGCATCATCCCTTCCTCTTTGGGGAAATATCGACGTAGTTCAAGCCACATCAACCACAAGCTAA
Organism: Triticum aestivum; assembly: GCF_018294505.1. Classification (NCBI taxonomy): domain Eukaryota; kingdom Viridiplantae; phylum Streptophyta; class Magnoliopsida; order Poales; family Poaceae; genus Triticum; species Triticum aestivum. The sequence continues at coordinate 110,601,857 of NC_057804.1, read as the reverse complement.
AAGGCAAGGACAAGCTTCAAGAAGAGATTGACTCATTTGAAGAAGCTCCTAAGGCCATGGTCAAGTGGGTTCCCAAGACTACACCAAGCTCTACTTCATCAAGTCCAACTACAACTCCAAGGATTCCCATCAAGTTGATATGGATCCTATAGAAGAACTAGAGTGTTCTTGAGGGTGACTCCACCGACATACTTCACTCATATTCATTTGGGCAAGGACTTGTGCAATCAACTTTCATATCTTGCACTAGTTCATGGAGTCACAAACCCTCTTGTTGGTAAGACAAGGGACAAGGTGACCTAATGCTTTCATGGACATCATCATATGTGCAATTCACTCAGTGTCTATGGATATCCTTGTATGATCCTTGTGGGACTAACCCATCTAGGTATTGAAAGTGCAGAACTCGAAAGGATTGCTCTGAATGATCTACATCAACATTGAGCATCCACATCCTCACTATCTACATGAAGTCATCATCGACAAAATCCAAGGTTAGTTCATCCCTCCTTGGGGGGATATCACATCTAGGGGGAGCTTTGCTCTAAACATTGAGCTAAAGCAACTCTAATGGTGTGAACACATTAATGCTTTATGTAAAAGTGGCAACCCCACTTGTGCTTAAACGATGAGTATGACCTATGATCAAATGTTCTCATTTGACTCCTAAGTCAATATACTCATATACAGATGACCTAGTCATCGCCAATTGCTTGATAGATACTAGAATTGGTTATGCATGTTTAACACATATTTCATTTGCTATTTTATTGTGTGAGCATGTTGGGTTGCATATTTTATCCATTCAAGGACATCCATTTGTGGTTTCGATTGTCTTGGTTTTGTTGGCCAAGTGGATGTACAAGAACGCTTAAGAACCTTCCCTGGCTATCTATGCTTTTCTTGTCTCAAATTATTTTCATGCTATGTCACAAAAATTGAACAAGTCTCTTTCGGACCCTCCGGGTGAGGAGCACTCGAAGCCACCGATCCGACAAGGGCTGACCTCCAAAACCTTCTTCATGCATTTCGGTCAGACCAACACACTCAAACTCGGTCAAACCGAAGTCATTTAGAATGATCTATGTTTTCATCTCGGTGCTACTGATTAGACCAACTCTGCATCACCAACTTGCTATAACTGCAAGCAGTTGCATGTCTCAGTGCCACCGATTTGTTCCACTCGGTGCCACACAATAGCACACGGGTATATATACCCCGCGCGACTGTACATTGAAAATTTCTTCAAACGCTATGACCCCGCACCCCGTTGTTGCCGCCTCCTTGGTCTCCGAATCATTGCCTTTGTCTCTGATATGTCTCCAACATATCTATAATTTATGAAGCATTCCTGCTATTATATTATCTGTTTTGGATGTTTATGGGCTTTATTATACACTTTTATATTACTTATGGGACTAACCTATTAACCGGAGGCCCAACCCAAATTGCTGTTTTTTTGCCTATTTCAGTGTTTACAAGAAAAGGAATATCAAACGGAGTCCAAACGGGATGAAACCCTCGGGAGAGTTATTTTTGGAACGGAAGCAATCCAGGAGACTTGGAGTGCACGTAAGGGAAGCAATGAGGAAGCCACGAGGCAGGGAGGCGCGCCCTACCCCGCTGGGCGCCCCCCATCCTCATGGGCCCCTCGTGGCTCCCTGACCGACTTCTTTCGCCTATATATCTCCATACACCCTAAAAACATCGAGGAGAATAATAGATCGGGAGTTCCACCGCCGCAAGCCTCTATAGCCACCAAAAACCTCTCGGGAGCCCGTTTCGGCACCCTGCCGGAGGGAGAATCCATCACTGGTGGCCATCTTCATCATCCCGGCGCTCTCCATGACGAGGAGGGAGTAGTTCACCCTCAGGGCTGAGGGTATGTACCAGTAGCTATGTGTTTGATCTCTCTCTCTCTCATGTTCTTGATTCGGCAGGATCTTGATGTATTGCAAGCTTTGCTATTATAGTTGGATCTTATGATGTTTCTCCCCCTCTACTCTCTTGTAATGGATTGAGTTTTCCCTTTGAAGTTATCTTATCGGATTGAGTCATTAAGGATTTGAGAACACTTTATGTATGTCTTGCATGTGCTTACCTGTGGTGACAATGGGATATTCACGTGATCTACTTGATGTATGTTTTGGTGATCAACTTGCGGGTTTAGTGACCTTGTGAACTTATTCATAGGGGTTGGCACTTGTTTTCATCTTGACTCTTAGGTAGAAACTTTGGGGCATTCTTTGAAGTACTTTGTGTTGGTTGAATAGATGAATCTAAGATTGTGTGATGCATATCGTATAATCATGCCCACGGATACTTGAGGTGACATTGGAGTATCTAGGTGACATTAGGGTTTTGGTTGATTTGTGTCTTAAGGTGTTATTCTAGTACGAACTCTATGATAGATCGAACGGAAAGAATAGCTTCGTGTTATTTTACTATGGACTCTTTAATAGATCGATCAGAAAGGATAACTTTGAGGTGGTTTCATACCCTACAATAATCTCTTCGTTTGTTCTTCGCTATTAGTGACTTTGGAGTGACTCTTTGTTTCATGCTGAGGGATAGTTATATGATCCAGTTATGATATTATTGTTGAGAGAACTTGCACTAGTGAAAGTATGAACCCTAGGCCTTGTTTCCTAGCATTGCAATACCGTTTACGCTCACTTTTATCATTATTTACCTTGCTGTTTTATATTTTCAGATTACAAATACCTATATCTATCATCCATATTGCACTTGTATCACCATCTCTTCGCCGAACTAGTGCACCTATACAATTTGCCATTGTATTGGTTGTGTTGGGAACACAAGAGACTCTTTGTTATTTGGTTGCAGGGTTGTTTGAGAGAGACCATCTTTATACTACATCTCCCACGGATTGATAAACCTTAGGTCATCCACTTGAGGGAAATTTGCTACTGTCCTACAAACCTCTGCACTTGGAGGACCAACAACGTCTACAAGAAGAAGGTTGTGTAGTAGACATCAAGCTCTTCTCTAGCACCGTTGTCGGGGAGGTTAGTTCTTGAAGGTATATCTTTATATCTTGCAATCGAATCTTTTTGTTTCTTGTTTTATCACTAGTTTAGTCTATAAAAGAAAACTACAAAAAAATGGAATTAAGTTTGCCTCATACGCTTCATCTTTTTAATATCTTTCGTAAGTATTATGAAAAGGAAAATTGTGCTCAAGTGCTAGAAGAAGAAGTCTATAAAATGTTTGGTACTAAATCTTTGAATGATGAGCATGGTTGCAATGTTTTTAGTATGAACTCTTTGAATATCCATAGTACTAATGATGATTGCACTAGTTATGATGAAAATGTCTCCTATAAGCATGTCAATTTTTGTGGAGTGTATTGGGTTTTCAAGTACACACCAAATAGGGAAGATAGATATTGCAAGAGGCATAAGCATTTAGAAACTAAATGGTTGCAAGAAAGACTAAATGTGAGTGCTGAAAATTTAAAATATCTTTGCCGTACTTGTGAACTTTGCAATGAACATGGTCATTTAAATCTCCGATGCAAATTGTTTCATGATCGAATCGTGTCCAAAAATTGTGATGACTTGATTTCCCTTGCACATCATAATGAACTTAGTTTGCTTTTGGGTTATGAAGAATTGAAACGTGCAACTAAGCATATTCCAGAATATAATCTTAAGCAATTCCTTGATATTAATCTAGAGGAAATTTATATGTATTGTACGGTGAATTGCATCTTATATTGCCAATTACATAAAGAAAAGAAAGCAAATAGAAGATGAAGAGAATACTAATGAAAGGGAAGAGACTTCCCAATATCCTCCTATTATTTCTTATGATGAATCAGGTAACGAGGAGGAGCCTTCTATTCAACCAATCTCATTAATAAGGAGCTCCAAAAAGAGGATTCAACCCACACATGATGTGAAGAAGAAAAATAAAATACGGAGAAGCAAAGGTAGAAAGGTATCCCTCCCAAATGATGTTGCTCCTACTACTCATTGTGATGATGATAATTGCTATACTATTGGTGCTATCCATACTATTAATGATGAGAGTGATCATGCTTGTGATATGAAAAGGCCCAAGCTTGGGGAAGCTATGTTTGATGAGAATGACATATTTGAGAATATATTTGCTGCAATTAATGTCTGTCCCAAGCTTGGGGATGCTATGTTTAATGAAGATGATATTTTTAGCCTCCCAAGTTTTGATATGCAAATTTGTTATGATGATAGCATGCCTCCTACTTATGATGATTATATTGATGAAAGTGGGTTTGGAAGAGTGTCAACTTTAGGAAGTAATGATCCCACTATTTTAGAGGATATTGAAGCTTATTGTGATGAAAGTGGATTTGGAGAGGTGATGACTTTATTTACTGACGATTCCACTATCTTGGAAGAGGTTTCAATCGATTATGATGAGAACAAAGTTGCTACTTATGATGATTATTATGATGAAACTTATGCTATAAAAAGTAGTGATGATTATATTTGTAAAACTTGTCATGATTATGATTACCCTTTTTCTGAACATTACTCTTTTAATATGGAAACAATTTATAGTATTCAAGTCTCTTATGATACTCCCACTATTCCGAATGAGAAGAATTTTGCTTATGTGGAGAGTGGTAAATTTTCTATGCAAGTAGGTCATGAAAAGAATGCTTTAGGTGCTGGTTATACTGTTGAATTCATTCATCATGCTACTGAAATTTATTATGAGGGAGGAACATATGCTTGTAGGAATTGCAATAATGTCAAGTTTCCTCTCTATGTGTTGAAAATCTTGAAGCTATGCTTGTTTTGCCTTCCTATGTCAGTTGATTATTGTTCCCATAAGTTGTTTGATCACAAAGTCCCTATGCATAGGAAGTGGGTTAGGCTTAAATGTGCTAGTCATATGCTTCATGATGCTCCCGTTGTGTTTCAACTCTTATCTTTTATGTGAGCATCATTGTCATCATCATGCCTAGCTAGAAAGGCATTAAAGAAAAGCGCTTGTTGGGAGACAACCCAATATTTATCACTATTGTTTTTGTGTGTTCACATGATTATGATACTTTAGTAATCATGTTTTATAGCTTTTTGTTTCAATAAAGTGCCATGTAAGACCTTTAGGATAGCTTATGGTCATAGTTGTGTTGATCCTGCTGAAAGTCAGAAACTTTTGCACCCAGTAAATTAGTTTTGATAATTCACAGAAAGGTGATTTTGATATTATTCTTTTTGCTATGGATTGGTACACAAATTTCTTAGTACTTCATAATTTGGTAGGATTTTTGTAGTTCCATAAGTATACATTTGATACAGATTACTACAGACTGTTCTGTTTTTGATAGATTCTGTTTTCCATGTGTTATTTGCTTATTTTGATTAATCTATGAGTAGTATCGGAGGGTATGAAACATAGAGAAGTTGGAATACAGTAGGTTTAACACCAATATGAATTTAGAATGAGTTCACAACAGTACCTAAGTGGTGATTTATTTTCTTATACTAACAGAGCTTACGAGTTTTCTATTGAGTTTTGTGTTGTGGAGTTTTCAAGTTTTGGGTAAAGATTCGATGGACTATGGAATAAGGAGTGGCAAGAGCCTAAGATCGGGGATGCCCAAGGCACCCCAAGGTAATATTCAAGGACAACCAAGATCCTAAGCTTGGGGATGCCCCGGATGGCATCCCCTCTTTCGTCCTCGTTTATCGGTAACTTTACTTGGAGCTATATTTTTATTCACCACATGATATGTGTTTTGCTTGGAGCGTCATTTTATTTTATTTTGTTTTGCTTGCTGTTTGAATAAAATACCAAGTTCTGAAATTCCTAAATAAGAGAGAGTCTTCACATAACTACATACTTATTTAACTAATCATTGATCTTCACTTATATCTTTTTGGAGTAATTTGTCATTTACTCGTGTGCTTCACTTATATCCTATGAGCAAATGGTTGAATGAGTTGAATGCCATAAATCTGAAATTATATATGTTTCATATGCTTACCCCACTGGTAGTAATGACTTCACATCTAAGAAGTAGAGGTGGTAAATTTATTGAAGGTTAGCAAACATTGTATTGGTCACTTGAACAATTCATGAAAGAATATTGAAGGAAGAGAGATTTCACATATAAATATATTATCTTAGACATCTTCTATGATTGTGAGCCCCATTAATTATTTTCAAACCTGAGCAAATTAGTTGAAGTTGGACAAGGAAGACAATGTAATGAGTTATGCTTGGGTATATTTGTATAGAAGTTATATTGTTATAGATCCTCCAACATGTGGTGCTTGCTATTTAGAATCCTTTGCTAGCCAAAATATCTGTACTAAGAGGGAATACTGCTTGTGCATCCAAATCCCTTGAACCAAGTTTCTTTCATGAGTGTCCACCATACCTACCTATATGCGGTATTTACCTACCGTTCCTAGTAAATTTGCATGTGCCAAACTCTAAACCTTCAAATAATAATCTGTTTTGTATGCCCGAATCGCTCATGTAGCGACTAGGGGCTGTCAGTATCTTCCATGCTAGGTGGGTTATTCTCATGATGAGTGGACTCCGCTCGTCATTCACGAGAAAAATGGCTGGTAACTGGGATGCCCAGTCCCATGATCAAAAGATCAAAATCAAATCAAAATAATTGCAAACAAAACTCCCCCGGGTTTGTTGTTAGTTGGAGGCACCCGTGGTTTCACGAAAGCCATGTATTGATGATTGTTGGTGGAGGGGAGTAAAAACTTTACCATTCTGTTTGGGAACCGCCTATAATGTATCCAGTTTGGAAGAAACTGGGAACCCTTGGTTGTTATGTTGACAATGAAAGCATAGCTCTCAAAATTATTTATCTCTATTTCAAAATCGAGCTCTCGCACCTCTGCAAATCCCTGCTTCCCTCTATGAAGGGCCTATCTTTTACTTTTATGCTAGAGTCAGTAGTATTCCTTCTCATTCCAATCTACTCTTTAGTTGGCAAGCATCATGTGATGGGGAAAGATCTAAGCATATATGGCCATTCAGATATATTTGATCATGAATTATTATTGTTGACAATTATCTATATGATAAGTAAGTTGGGAGGCGAAACATTAAGCCCCTATCTTTCTCTGTGTTCGATCGATGCTACTTGTTCTAAAAATATACTTTGAGTGGTAGCAATCATGGAAGACTATATGATAGTTGAGTATGTGGGATTTGCTAAATCAAAGCTCTGACATAGACCCTTCCTGAAAATAAGATGAATTGCAATTGTTTAATGACTGAGAACATAGTTTGCTAGTTTTCAAGAAAGTTTATGGTCTATGCTTTAACATGTGAATAGCTTGTTACTTGATCGTGAGAAGTTTTATGAGATGAACTACTGTTATGACATATAATCATGATAGGAAAGGTGACTGAAATTATCATTGATCGAACTTATGCACCCGCTAGCATTCACACTTCATAAATTATTTCTTTTATCATTTACCTACTCGAGGACGAGCAGGAATTAAGCTTGGGGATGCTGATACGTCTCCAACGTATCTATAATTTATGAAGCATTCATGCTATTATATTATCTGTTTTGGATGTTTATGGGCTTTATTATACACTTTTATATTACTTTTGGGACTAACCTATTAACCGGAGGCCCAGCCCAAATTGTTGTTTTTTTTGCCTATTTCAGTGTTACGAAGAAAAGGAATATCAAAGGGAGTCCAAACGGAATGAAACCTTTGGGAGAGTTATTTTTGGAACGGAAGCAATCCAAGAGACTTGGAGTGCATGTAAGGGAAGCAACGAGGAAGCCACGAGGCAGGGAGGCACGCCCCCCACCCTCATGGGCCCCTCATGGCTCCCCTGACAGACTTCTTTCACCTATATATCTCCATATACCCTTAAAACATCAGGGAGCACAATAGATCGGGAGTTCCACCGCCGCAAGCCTCTATAGCCACCAAAAACCTGTTGGGAGCCCATTTCGGCACCCTGCCAGAGGGGGAATCCATCACCGGTGGCCATCTTCATCATGCCGGCGCTCTCCATGACGAGGAGGGAGTAGTTCACCCTAGGGGCTGAGGGTATGTAGCAGTAGCTATGTGTTTGATCTCTCGCTCTCGTGTTCTTGATTCGGCACGATCTTGATGTATCGCGAGCTTTGCTATTATAGTTGGATCTTATGATGTTTCTCCCCCTCTACTATCTTGTAATGGATTGAGTTTTCCCTTTGAAGTTATCTTATCGGATTGAGTCCTTAAGGATTTGAGAACACTTTATGTATGTCTTGCATGTGCTTATCTGTGGTGACAATGGGATATTCACGTGATCTACTTGATGTATGTTTCGGTGATCAACTTGCGGGTTCAGTGACCTTGTGAACTTATTCATAGGGGTTGGCACACGTTTTCATCTTGACTCTTCGGTAGAAACTTTGGGGCACTCTTTGAAGTACTTTGTGTTGGTTGAATAGATGAATCTGAGATTGTGTGATGCATATCGTATAATCATGCCCACGGATACTTGAGGTGACATTGGAGTATCTAGGTGACATTAGGGTTTTGGTTGATTTGTGTCTTAAGGTGTTATTCTAGTACGAACTCTATGATAGATCGAATGAAACGAATAGCTTCATGTTATTTTACTATGGACTCTTGAATAGATCGATCAGAAAGGATAACTTTGAGGTGGTTTCGTACCCTACAATAATATCTTCGTTTGTTCTTCGCTATTAGTGACTTTGGAGTGACTCTTTGTTGCATATTGAGGGATAGTTATATGATCCAGTTATGTTATTATTGTTGAGAGAACTTGCACTAGTGAAAGTATGAACCCTAGGCCTTGTTTCCTAGCATTGCAATACCATTTACGCTCACTTTTATCATTAGTTACCTCGCTGTTTTTATATTTTCAGATTACAAATACCTATATCTATCATCCATATTGCACTTGTATCACCATCTCTTCGCCGTACTAGTGCACCTATACAGTTTGCCATTGTATTGGGTGTGGTGGGGACACAAGAGACTCTTTGTTATTTGGTTGCAGGGTTGTTTGAGAGAGACCATCTTCATCCTACACCTCCCACGGATTGATAAACCTTAGGTCATCCACTTGAGGGAAATTTGCTACTGTCCTACAAACCTCTGCACTTGGAGGCCCAACAACGTCTACAAGAAGAAGGTTGTGTAGTAGACATCAGTCTCCAGCGTGTCTTCACCGTAGGACTTTGTCACTGTCAATGACAATGTGCTCCGTCATTGCCGCCATAGACGATCTCCACCAAGTTAGGGTGAGAATCGATCTCCCTGTGCTTCTTTTTCTCCGATTCAATGCACAAGGATTTTACTATGTATCTTGCCCCGAATAAGATTCCTCTTTCCACAAGATTAGTTCCTTAGGATAGATTCGAGCAAAGTTTTAGGTTTAGGTTTCCGCCGAATGCATCTCGGACCGATCGAATAAGAATTTTCGGTCCCACCGATTTGGCCCTGGTCATTGCACAAGTACATCTCGGTTCCACCAAAAACGTACTAATTGGTGTGACCGAAAGTAAAGTGTCAGTGAAACCCTAGCAACTCGGAGACACCGAACCACATCTCGATCCAACCAAAATGGAGTGTTTTGTTTCTGTGAGTGCTTCGGTATCATCAAAATGACCAACTCGGTAGCTCCAAAATGCATTATGTGAAAACCTAAACCAAGATTTGAACTCAATTTTTTGAAAAACTATCTGCTTTTTGTGATAACTCCTCTACTTTGCCAATACCTATCTATTCATAGGGTCGGTTTGCAAGATGTCGAGTGCAACTGATAGCCATAATGAGTCAGAGCAGAATGTTGATCTCAATGAGGGATCCGGTCCAAATTAGAGCTACTATGAGGGCATTAGGAGCTCTCTAGATCTGCCAAAGGCTGCAACAAGAACTAAGAAGAAGAGAACCTCAGATGATGAGGATGAAGACTTTGTGGCTAGTGAGACCACATCAAAGAAGAAGGCAGTGCTAAGGAAATACTATGGAACTTCTACTAGTACCAAGCCAAGTGCAAAGGACATGACTGATGTAAGGAAAGTCCCTCTGTCAAAGGGAAGCAAAGCCACAACTCCAAAGGAAACAATGCCATTCACACTTGAGGAGCCAAGTGATGCAGAGGCTGATGCCAGCAAGAAGAAGAAAAGGACTAGGAAGACAATTGTTGTAGTCATTGGTAGACCTTCCATGAGGGAAGATGATCATGAGGAGGAGGAGGAGAACCCACTACAGATGCACCTCCAGCAAAGGCTCAGAAGCTAATGTCGGATGCTATGAAGTCAGCTCCTCCCTCCAAGCTCAAGTCAAAGTGTTGCACCTAAGAGGTCTACAAGAATAAGGCCCCAGTGCCTAAGGTTGAGATGGATGATGAGCCACAAGTGCTCAGGAAGCTAAAGCCCAAGATCTCATATCATGACAATGCTCATCCAGTAGCTGAAAACATGATGCTCAAGAAGGATAAGGGTCTGCATGAGTGGAAGAAGATTGATCATTACTCTATCAGGAGGAGGACTGCTTGTGCCTATTGCTTTCACACCAAAGAGCAACAGGATTTCTATGAGACTGTCTTGCTTGATAAGAAGCCCATGTCAGTGACATGAATTGGGTGGACTGGAAATACATTGATGCAAATGAAGACTATTTCCCCCATGTTCATGAGAGTTTTAGACTTGCAGGAGTGGATGCCTTTGTTGGTGAGAAGATCACCAAGTGGAATGACGAGATGATCATGCAATTTTACTCCATAGCTCATTTCTATCTAGATGGGAGGACTGGATGGATGACTGAGGGTTCCAAGTACCAGTCAACTATCTCTGAGTGGGATGAACTTATTGATACTCCCGAGGAAGAGGAAAATGCCATTGATGTGTACGGGAAGCCCGGGATGGACCACAACATTATGGCAAATATGTACAAGGAAATCCCTCCCAAGGATCTTGAGAGTCATAAGTTTGGCTCTGTAAAGCACTTGCTAGCTGGTTTGGACACCACAAACACTATCTCGAGGCATACTCTTTTCCCCAAGTCCAGAGATGACAAGATGACCCGTGGCCAGTCCATCAACTTGCTACATCTGTTTGACACCCCTCAGAAGTTCAAAGTCATGAGTCTGATTGTTGAGACGGTCAAGAGGACAGTTGCAGATCAGAAGAGATCTTGTGGATATGCTCCACATATTTAGACGCTCATCAACTCCAAGGTTCGAGCGAGCACTTATCTACTTAATTGTGAGCATCTTCCACTTCCGCTCGAGTTTGAGGATAATGTAGTGGTGATGGATGCTTCACACCCTACATCTATTGAGGCTTAAGAGAAGATCCAAGCAGCTGAAGCAGCAAAAGCAGCTCAAGAGGCCACATCACCTAATGCTCCAATAGCAAACCTCAAGTCCAAGAATGACCAGATGACATATCTATTAGAGGCAACCCTGATGATTGAGAAGAGCCTGGCCAACATTTCCAAGAACCAAGAGAGCCTAGAGCGAATTGTCGAGACTAAGGTTCATGATCTTGATGTAAAGATCACAGAGGTTCAGAATTGTGGAGAAGCTCAAAGGTGATGTCGAGGCAGCCAGAGCCACCGCAGAGGATAGTGGAGATGAGCTACCTACTACTCAGAGGTTCCAAACAGTGCCTAGGGCACCCAGATCTTCAGCCGTGCCAGTTGCAGACTCGAGGACCACTCACTCTGCACCTGCTGCTTCTACTCCAATGCCACCTCTAGTTTCTACTCTGCCAGCCTAGCAGACATCAGCTGAAGCATTTGTGGACGCACTCATCTCAACACCATCTACGCACACCGGAGCCACCAGCCACAAGTCACATTCAAGAGCTCCCGAGGATCGTGCCTAAAGAGACGCATAGCTCTATACCTTTTTGAAATTTTTGGTACTTGTTGCTGAAGGGGGAGAAATTGTATAGATCATTAGGCTTCGAGAGAGAGAGAGTGTCTCGCTTTTTCATTGGTTTTCCTCGAGTTCTTCCTACTTTGCCCCTTTGGTTCGTAATACTTTGGTTGTTATGCTTGTGAGATACTATGTTTGTCTTGTGTGATTGATCATACTATGCTTCATGTATGCTTAATGCTTATCTCTATCATTATTTGTATATGATCACTCACTTATGTCTTTGGTGATATGTGCATGTGAAAGGATCGATACGGTCGACTAGAGTGGGTGGGTGAATAGGAGACTACAAATTTTAATCTTTCTTGTCAATTTTAAGGTTTAGCGGATAAATAGGGTTCACTAGATATGCAACTAGGTGAACACAACCTATATGACAAGCAAGATTAAAGCAAGATATGCTAGGAAACAAACTAATTAGCAAGCCAACAAGCATACAAGGGAAACAAAGGTGCGGGAAAGGATTAACCACAAGTGAGGTGAGGACCCGGATTTTATCCCAAGTTCACTCTTCCTTGGGGAAGAGCTACTCTTTGTTTAGAGCGGTGCTGGAGCCAAAGCTTGCAAAACGCCATGAAGGCTCACCTTAGTCTCTTTCGAGTCACCCCCAACAGATGAGCCTCGAATCACTCAGGGTTGGTCTTGAAGGTGACTACCATACCTTTACAAACTTCTCCGGAGCACACCACAAGCAAGGAAGCTTCCGGAGGAACCTCTAACCGCCTAGGAGCCCAAGCTCAACAAGTCTATGGGGAAGAAATGTTACGGGGAACACAATTTGGTTTGGTTAAGATGTAGATCGGGTCTTGCTCTCCCAATCCCCAAAGTTTCAATAAGTTTGGGTGGAGGGACTGAGAGTATTGAGCAAAATGAGTTGTAGCAATGGTGGAGCTCAACAAGACATTAGGGTTTGAGATGGAGGAATAAGAAGGGGGGTTATAGTGTTTGTCCCGGGGCGGCCATTTCTGCCCGTTGGACCCCGTGCGCACGGGCTAAGTCAGCCCCGTGGGCACGGGGTACTCAGAGACTTTCACACCACCCCGTGCGCACGGGGGTCAAAAAGACCCCATGCGCACGGGGTACTCAGAGAGTTTATGCAATAGCCCGTGTGCACGGGGGTCAAAAGACCCCGTGTGCACGGGGTACCTAGTAAATTTCTATTATAAGCTTTCTGAGTACCAGGAGCACACACACTAAGATTTTAGGTGGTAGGAATGGATAGGCTAGTGTATCAGGCTCGGCAAAGACATTCCCACAAAACTTTCATCCACACCAACCCCTGTTAATAGTGTGGCATTTCCTACTACTTGAACCAAACCAAAAACTAAAACCTTCGACTCGCTGGAAGACCACGCCTTTGACCTTTTTGAATTGGGGGTCGCACATCTCCATCACAAAGCACTTGGAACCAATATCCTGAGATAAACTTTAGCAACCGATATTAGTTCGACTAACCACATTGTCATCACACCAAAATATAGCATAAGTGCCACTTGCACTTTCAATCTCCCCCTTTTTGGTGCATTGATGACAACATGGTTAGAGCATGGCATAGGGGATATGAAAATTTGAATAGCCATGAGATAATGAATGATCAAGGTAGCTCCCCCTATATGTGTGCTTGGAAAAAACATGCTTGAGAATGCATCAAGCACACACATAGGAGGCTCCCCCAAGATCATCATTATCAAGACATGAGATCAACATAATAAGCCTATAACGTTGCCTAGATTTCATGAAAAAGGTGTGGTGAGCAAATTCATGATACACATAATAAGCATGATATGATCAAAGCATTAAGACTAATATTAACGTTAGAGTCTCACGAGCACAAACGAGTAGCTCACAACCACACAAGTGAAAAGCAAATAAAAGTATCTCAAGCCAGCTAAAAACAACCAACAAAGAGAAACACGAGGCTTGAGATCTCAACACATACTCAGAACACCAACACCCACCACTTCTCCCCTTTGTCATCAAGACAACAAAAAGGGACAAATGGCGACACACAAACCCACTAGACAAGAAGAGGAGCGCTTGAAGCATCACCATCATCATCAAAACACCATCCTTCCATCGGAAAGGACAGATCTATGGCCTCACTGTCTCTGTCCTCTGACCCTGGGCTGACCTCCTCACCAGTTGCAGCCCATGCTACCTTTTGCTCACGCCTCACAAGCTTCTCCTTGTTTATCTCCTTAATCTGACGGTGCTGGATAGACTGGAAAATCGTGAACATGTTGCTAAAGGTCTTGAACAGGGACTTCTTCTCTCCTTTGGCAAAAACGGCCTCAGAACCAATGGACTTGGCCTTACCACGAGGGATCCGAGCAATGGAGGACATGCCCGGAGTGAATGTGGCATGATCCACAGGACTAGGTGTCACGCCCAATATGTGATACTATCCTAAAGAGACTCAAAGGTCCCACCAAGGATAGAACCGCATATTGATACACTTTTGCAAGGTGGATATCATTACATCAACATTACATAATAGATAGGGATACATACAAAAGGCATACAATGCCACATGAATACAACATCACAATACATAAGAGCAACATCCGACTACGGATGAAACACAAACAGAAACTCAAACGACATCCACCCTGCTAGCCCAGGCTGCCGACCTGGAACCTATCCCCTGATTGAAGAAGAAGAAGAAGAAGAAGAAGAACTCCAAAACAAGCAAACATCGCTCTCGCGTCATGATCATCGCATAACCTGTACCTGCAACTGTTGTTGTAGTAATATGTGAGCCACGAGGACTCAGCAATCCCATTACCATGGGTATCAAGACTAGCAAAGCTTAATGGGAAAGGAAGGGGTAAACTGGTGAGGTTGCAGCAGCGACTAAGCATATATGGTGGCTAACATACACAAATAAGAGCGAGAAGAGAGCAAACGGAACGGTCGTGAAACTAGCAATGATCAAGAGGTGATCCTGAACTCCTACTTACGTAAAACATAACCCAAAATCGTGTTCACTTCCCGGACTCCTCCGAGAAGAGACCATCACGGCTACACACACGGTTGATGCGTTTTAATTCAAATCTAGTGTCAAGTTATCTACAACCGGACATTAACAAATTCCCATCTGCCACATATCCGCGGGCATGGCTTTCAAAAGATAATACCCCGCAGGGGTGTCCCAACTTAGCCCATTATAAGCTCTCATGGTCAATGAAGGATATTCCTTCTCCCTGGAAGACCCGGTCAGTCTCGGAATCCCAGTTTACAAGACATTTCGATGATGGTAAAACAAGACCAGCAAAGCCGCCCGATGTGCCGACAATCCCGATAGGAGCTGCACATATCTCGTTCTCAGGGCAAAACCGGATGAGACTAGCTACGAGTAAAACCAGCCCTCAAGTTTCCCTGAGGTGGCCCCGCAGGCAGCTCGGGTCGGACCAGCACTTAGAGAAGCACTGGCCCGGGGAGGCTAAAATAAAGATGACCCTCGGGTTGGCCAACCCAAGGGAAGGGTATAGGTGGTGGTGAGGCAAATGGTAAAACCAAGGTTGGGCCTTGCTGGAGGAGTTTTATTCAAAGCGAACTGTCAAGGGGGTCCCATAAATCACCCAACCGCGTAAGGAACGCAAAATCAAGGAACATAACACCAGTATGACGGAAACTAGGGTGGCAAGAGTGGAACAAAACACCAGGCATAAGGCCGAGTCTTCCACCCTTTACCAAGTATATAGATGCATTAATTAAATAAGAGATATTGTGATATCCCAACATAATCCTGTCCACCATGGAGCAATCTTCAACTTCACCTGCAACTAACAATGCTATAAGAGGGGCTGAGCAAAGCGGTAACATAGCCAAACAACGGTTTGCTAGGAAGGGTAAAAAGGTTAGAGGCTGACACGGAAATTTGGGAGGCTTGAAGAGCAAGTGATAGGAAGCGCAGCATAGCGATAGAACGAAGCGACTAGCATAGCAATGATAGTAGTGAGATCCAGGGTAGCGGTCATCTTGCCTGAAATTCCGCAAGGAAGAAGAACGAGTCCATGAAGAAGATGAAGCCACGAAGACGAACCAAGCGTAGATGAACTAATCCTCGCGATCGCAACGAGACGGGAACTATCGAGAAGAAGCACACAACATGGTAAACACACCACACATATACATGACATGATGCTCAACCAAGCATGATGCAAGACAAGACTACATGAAGCTACTCATGGCAAGAGATGATGCAAACAAGAGCAACACATCAAGGCAAGTTTAAAAGAGGCCGAAAACAACATATAATAAATCCGGTAAGTCCTCATATGCAAATTTCGAAATTGGTGCAGATCTGAATAAACCTTATGTTAAAGTTGTTAAATAGCAAGTTAAAATGCACCGTGATGATCTACATGAAATTCTAGTCAAGTTACATATAAAGTTCGTTTAATTAGGAGCTATGGCCTAGAAGATATGAGCAAAACAAGTTAAACATGGCATTGATGCAAAATGCATTCAAACATCAAGCAAACACACTCAAAAAATGGATGCAACAAGGTAATATGAAACTACATGCAAAACTAAGCAAGTTTCATATAGAGCACACTCAAAACGGAGCAACGGTTCAACACATACACTATACAAGTTTAAAGGACAAGCTGTCCAAAACAGCAGCTAGGCAACTTGCAAGCATCAAAACAATATGCTACAGCACATCAACATAAGATCAAAAGGCATGGGCATGAAGTACAGGTAAAGCATTACAAAACATTAACACTGAGCTATCTCCACAAATCACTAGAACATGCTCAAAAGGACATGGCAAGATTGCAAATAATAACAGTTTCAGACTTAGCATAAATAACATCAGGTTGCAATGTTTAGAGCTATCAAACAACATGCTAAAAAACTTATCATGGCAAACAAAGGCATGTCATTCTAGTACTAAAGACAAAGAGCAAAACTACCTTACTTAACTTATTCCAAAGATCAACAGAAAGATGGTAGTATCCATACAAACATGGCAAGTAATATGACAGATTCAAACATGGCGGGAACAACGATAAGTAGGCATGTTGGTGAGCTTGTAAAACTCACCACAGAGCAATACATGGCATGAAAATATGACCAACAGTCAGATGACGTATTTATGAAGCTAAACATGGCAAGATCAAGTTCATAGGGTGCATGTATCACTAGCAAAGCTCATGGCAAAACTGAACTTAATGTTAATAGGCTGATAGCAACATTATTTAGCAATTTGAGAGCAATATTACAACAAGCTACAGTAGTCTATAAGTGCAACCGGAGGCATGGACGGGTAGAGAATGACATGTATAACAAAACATCCTTAGCGAACATCTCCAGATTATGCATAGAACAACTTGTAGAAGCAGGTTTACATAGCATCATGATATAGCACATTCAGCCTAGCAAAACAGCAACAACAAGTACCCTATTTCACGAGCTTGATGCACTCACTAAAAGACTCACAAAAATACATGTATTGCATCACTGTAAAGATGGAATGATGTAGTTCAAAACTCATGTAGACATCAAGCTCATAGGATGCACACACAAAATGCAATGAAAAAGACAAATCACCAAGTTCTGTTAACAGACAGCAGTTAACATCATATAGCACTCTTGCAACGATGATTAGGGCATCAAGATGAACTCAAACAAGCATGGCACAATGGAACCAAATGAAGAGCATCTCATGATGAACATTTTGCTATATCATATGCATGAAACAGAGCAACGGTCAAGGAGTTAAGGCATCAAGAATAGGGCATAAAATGCTGAAAATATGGGACTTAGTCGAATTTTATACCGACGAAAACGGGACGACGTGAGGCGGGATGGCGAGGTCCAGGGGGGAGGCGCCCGTTTGGTTGGAGGAGGTGGTGGATCTGGTCCACCTGACTAGATCCAGGTGGCGGGGGACGACGGCGATCGCCGGAGATGGCGGGGACGGCGGGCCCGACCGGAGGCGAGGGCCGACGAGGCCGGAGGCGGCGATGGCGGCGTGTCGGCAAGGGAGACGGGGAGGCGGGCGGCGGCGCTTGCGGGACACGGCAGCGGCCGGCGATGGGGCCGCGGCTGGAAGGCGGCAGGGCGTGGAGGACGGCGGCAGGGACGCGGGCGGCGCTCGGGAGGAGCTCCGGTGGCGCCAGTGGGGCTCCGGGCGAAGAAGCAGACGGTGAGGCGGCGGAGCGACAACGCGGTCAGGGCGGCAGACCGGCGGCGGACGGCAGCGAGGTCTGGCGAAGGGCACGGTGGGGCGGGAGGCGCGGGTCCGCACAGGCGGCGGCGGGTGGCGGCTCGGGCCCCATGGGCCGGATCTGGGCCCCGCGGGCCCTGGCGGGGGCGGAGGAGAAAGAGGGCCGACGCGGACGAGGTGGAGCTCTCTGATTCGCCAAGGGACGGCAGCGGACGTGTCCGGTGTGCGGAGGAAGAAGGAGGCTAGGGTTTGGGTTGATTTGATCCAAAATTTCGGGGGAGGGTGTGTTTATATAGGTAGAGGGAGCTAGGAGAGTCCAAATGAGGAGCGGTTTTTGCCCACACGATCGTGATCAAACGACCGAGAGCATGAAGGGGGTTTGGATGGGCTCATGGTCTATGGTGAAGGGGTGCTGGGCTGCAAAGAGAAGGGGGTTTCGGGCTACGCGGTTAACCGTTGGGGCATCAAATGACCTCCAAATGGAACCAAATTTGACGGGCGGTATACCGGTGATATACCAAGGCCACTCGACAAACCTCGGTCCATTCCAAGAACGTTTTTATCCCGCTCACGAAACAAGGTCTGAGAGGGGCGACGGTGCACGCGCAGAGGTCTGGACTCCGAACGGACAACAAAGAGAACCGGTGGAACCCGAACGGATGCAAGTTTTGAAAAACATTCAGATGAAATGTAGATGATGACATGGAAAAATGCAACATGCAAGCAAATGACATGGCAATGACGGCGAATAACTGGAATACACTTGGCGCATCGAATCCAGGGCGTTACAACACTCCTCCACTAACAAGAGATCTCGTCCTGAGATCTTAGGAACGTGGCGGAAGAGAAAAAGGAATAGGTGAAGTAAGAACGCAGGAGAGAAGATGAACAAAGTCGAGAGCACTCGGGTAGAAAAGATGAACGGTGAATATGACAAGAATCAAAAGCTCATGGAAACAAGAAAGATTCTGAAACCACTCCAGTTAGAACGAGATAAGAAACGAATAAGACTGAAAGGATTTAGGCAGCACTCCGGCTGAAAATGGAAGGATTAGAACATGAACTTCACAAGATGGGATGACAATTGACGAGATGAACAATGCAATGCCTCCAGAAGAATTGAAAGAATGGAATGAAGAGAATTTAGAAGGAAGGTTTGAACGGAGTTGTTGAGAAAATCAACAACGAAAGAATAAGCTTGTTGTGGACTTATCAAAACAACTCAAAACTTGAGGTAAAATTATGCCACAACCCAATGCTTGAATATCTGGGAATAACGAAGAAATGCAAAACTCCACTTCGAAAGAATACGGAGAATTAATTACACTTCAAGATGCAAGAAGAAAAGATACTTGAATTCCTCCAACAAAGTCTTGATGAACTCTTGAAGAATGAATTAAATCATGAAGAACCACCGTGAAGAACTCCGGTGACAAAAGGATGATAAGATAGAATGAAGGAAGAAAGAATAAGATGAGCCTTGTGATGATTTAGATGGAGGTTCCGATGAAATGACCGAGAAAATTTGAACTACGGTAAAGAAAAGATGAAAATGCTTGGAACTAGAATTTATTCATCAAGAACAAACTCCGAAGGAAGGGATTAATCAATTTGAGGAAATAAGAATAAGATTTATTGTATGCTTATCCTTCATCAAATTAAATTGATGATAAGCAATTGATTTTGCATACTACTTATTCTTCTTGAAAAGGATTAAGGGGGGGTATAGCACAAAACTTGAGAAAGTCTTCATGAACCACCGGTAGGATTGGAAAGAACGAATGAATTAAAATGATAATCAAGGAAAAAGAATCTTGAACGGACCATCGTAAGAATTCGAAAATGACTGATGAAAGAGAATGAATCACCGGGAAGAATTAGAAGAACAAATATGCTTGAGGGGATTTAGATGCAAAAGAACAAAGAGATCATGAGCTGATTAAAGAACACTTGAACGAAGCACCGAGATAATTGGATAACGGTAGCTGAAATGTGAGGACGAAGAATTCTTCTGGAACGATGGCCTCCAGTGAAAAGGAACGGGAAAACAACTTCTGACATACTCCGGATGGGTAAGAAAACAATATCTGACAAATGGAATAATTCGAGAGGATAACATGAAGCTAGAACCGCGACACTTCAAGAGAACGGGCAAAATTTTGAGGAAAAACTCTTCTTCGGTCTTCAAATGACGATGAGAAACACCACCGAAATTGTTGAGGGACTCCAGAATAATGAAAAAGAGGAAAGGTAGAACCAAAGATGAAAAGAATTTGAAAGCGATCTTGGATATGGCATCTGACTGATGAAATTCATTCTTACGTCACACCTGAAAAGAATTGAGAATAACTCCAGAGGAATTAGAAGAGTCAGGTAAGATCCTGGGAAAATACCTGTGGGTTAGGGCCCACTAAAGAGAAAAACACCGTTGGAAAGGGTTGTTGAAGAGGTAGATGATGCACCGGAATGATTGAAATATTGGAATGAGGTGACAACCTAGAATTAATTGGAACACAGATGAATCTCCTGAGATGTCTTCCGAACTCCGGAATGGTTGAATGGCGAGAGGAAAACAAGCAAGGAGAACACTTGATCCAAGGAAAAGAATGTGATCAACCCGAAAAACTTGAATTGAGTGCACCGGAAAAGAAAGGGATGAAGAATGACGAATGAGATGAGAATTCACCGGTTGAAACAATTGACGAAAGACTGAAGAGGTTCCACACGAATGGAGTTGGTGCTCGAAAGAGGCTCAGGCTCCGGGAAGAAAAAGGGTGGGAGGGCGGGAAAACAAAGGCAACTTGGAAGGTAGAATCGACGAATAACTTAAAGAGAAAACACCGGTTGAAAGAATGCAAATGCTTCACACGAGTAGGATGGATACTCGATTACGGACTCCGGCTCCGAGGAGAAAAAGGGGTGGGCGGGTGGGAAAAAGAAAACAACTGAGGATTGAACTTGGCAAAGATGAAGAGACTCGAGTCAACTTGACGAGAAATGCACCGGATAAAAAGAGTTGAGAACCAATGATCGGAAAACCAACTGATACCAACTTGTCATGCCCAATATGCGATCCTGACCAGAGCGACGGAGGGGCTGAGGAGTAAAAAGAATTCCTACTCTCCGATATAACTAGACTCCGAAAAAAATTTGTTCTAGACTCGACAACGGCCAAACTACACGATCAATCAAGGGGCTCCCATGGTCGGTCGAGGCTCTAATACCAACTTGTCACGCCCAATATGCGATACTATCCTAAAGAGACTCAAAGGTCCCACCAAGGATAGAACCGCATATTGATACGCTTTTGCAAGGTGGATATCATTACATCAACATTACATAATAGATAGGGATACATACAAAAGGCATACAATGCCACATGAATAGAACATCACAATACATAAGAGCAACATCCGACTATGGATGAAACACAAACAGAAACTCAAACGACATCCGCTCTGCTAGCCCAGGCTACCGACCTAGAACCTATCCCCTGATCGAAGAAGAAGAAGAAGAAGAAGAAGAACTCCAAAACAAGCAAATATCGCTCTCGCGTCATGATCATCGCATAACCTGTACCTGCAACTGTTGTTGTAGTAATCTGTGAGCCACGAGGACTCAGCAATCCCATTACCATGGGTATCAAGACTAGCAAAGCTTAATGGGAAAGGAAGGGGTAAAGTGCTGAGGTTGCAGCAACGACTAAGCATACATGGTGGCTAACATATGCAAATAAGAGCGAGAAGAGAGCAAACGGAACGGTCGTGAAACTAGCAATGATCAAGAGGTGATCCTGAATTCCTACTTACGTCAAACATAACCCAAAACTGTGTTCACTTCCCGGACTCCGCCGAGAAGAGACCATCACGGCTACACATACGGTTGATGCGTTTTAATTCGAATCTGGTATCAAGTTATTTACAACCGGACATTAACAAATTCTCATCTGCCACATATCCACGGGCACGGCTTTCGAAAGATAATACCCTGCAGGGGTGTCCCAACTTAGCCCATTATAAGCTCTCACGGTCAATGAAGGATATTCCTTCTCCCAGGAAGACCCGATCAGTCTCGGAATCCCGGTTTAGAAGACATTTCAACGATGGTAAAACAAAACCAGCAAAGCCGCCCGATGTGCCGACAATACCGATAGGAGCTGCACATATCTCGTTCTCAGGGCAACACCGGATGAGACTAGCTACGAGTAAAACCAGCCCTCAAGTTTCCCCGAGGTGGCCCCGCAGGCAGCTCGGTTCGGACCAGCACTTAGAGAAGCACTGGCCTGGGGGGCTAAAATAAAGATGACCCTCGGGTTGGCCGACCCAAGGGAAGGGTATAGGTGGTGGTGAGGCAAATGGTAAAACCAAGGTTGGGCCTTGCTGGAGGAGTTTTATTCAAAGCGAACTGTCAAGGGGTCCCATAAATCACCCAACCGCGTAAGGAACGCAAAATCAAGGAACATAATACCGGTATGACGGAAACTAGGGCGGCAAGAGTGGAACAAAACACCAGGCATAAGGTCGAGTCTTCCACCCTTTACCAAGTATATAGATGCATTAATTAAATAAGAGACATTGTGATATCCCGACATAATCCTGTCCACCATGGAGCAATCTTCAACTTCACCTGCAACTAAAAACGCTATAAGAGGGGCTGAGCAAAGCGGTAACATAGCCAAACAACAGTTTGCTAGGAATGGTGAAAAGGTTAGAGGCTGACATGGCAATTTGGGAGGCTTGAAGAGCAAGTGATAGGAAGCGCAGCATAGCGATAGAATGAAGCGACTAGCATAGCAATCATATTAGTGAGATCCAGGGTAGCAGTCATCTTGCCGGAAATCCTGCAAGGAAGAAGAACAGGTCCATGAAGAAGATGAAGCCACGAAGACGAACCAAGCGTAGACGAACGAATCCTCACTATCGCAATGAAACGGGAACTATCGAGAAGAAGCACACAACATGGTAAACACACCACACATATACATGACATGATGCTTAACCAAGCATGATGCAAGACAAGACTACATGAAGCTACTCATGGCAAGAGATGATGCAAACAAGAGCAACACATCAAGGCAAGTTTAAAAGAGGCCGGAAACAACATATAATAAATCCGGTAAGTCCTCATATGCAAATTTCGAAATTGGTCCAGATCTGAATAAACCTTATGTTCAAGTTGTTAAACAGCAATTTTAAAATGCACCGTGATGATCTACACGAAATTCTAATCAAGTTACATATAAAGTTTGTTTAATTCGGAGCTACGGCCTAGAAGATATGAGCAAAACAAGTTAAACATGGCATTGATGCAAAATGCATTCAAACATCAAGCAAACACACTCAAAACATGGATGCAACAAGGTAATATGAAACTACATGCAAAACTAAGGAAGTTTCATATAGAGCACACTCAAAACGGAGCAACGGTTCAACACATACACTCTATACAAGTTTAAAGGACAAGCTGTCCAAAATAGCAACTAGGCAACTTGCAAGCATCAAAACAATATGCTACAGCACCTAAACATAAGAACAAAAGGCATGGGCATTAAGTACAGGTAAAGCATTACAAAACATTAACACTGAGCTATCTCCAGAAATCACTAGAACATGCTCAAAAGGACATGGAAAGATTGCAAATAATAACAGTTTCAGACTTAGCAGAAATAACATCAGGTTGCAATGTTTGGAGCTATCAAACAACATGCTACAGGAACTTATAATGGCAAACAAAGGCATGGCATGCTAGTACTAAAGATAAAGAGCAAAACTCCCTTACTAAACTTATTCCAAAGATCAACAGAAAAGAAGGTAGCATCCACACAAACATGACAAGTAATATGACAGATTCAAACATGGCAGGAACAATGATAAGTAGGCATGTTGGTGAGCTTGTACAACTCACCACAGAGTGATACATGGCATGAAAAGGTGACCAACAGTAAGATGACATGTTTATGAAGCTAAAAATGGCAAGAGCAAGTTCATAGGGTAAATGGATCACTAGCACAGCTCATGACAAAACTGAACTTAATGTTAACAGGCTGACAGCAACATTATTTAGCAATTTGAGAGCAGGATTATAACAAGCTACAGCAGGCTATAAATGCAACCAGAGGCATGACGGATAGAGCATGACATTTATAACAAAAGATCTTTAGTGAACATCTCCAGATTATGCATAGAATGACTTGTAGCAGCAGGTTTACATAGCATCATGATATAGCAGATTCAGCCTAGCAAAACAGCAACAACAAGTACCCTACTTCACAAGCTTGATGCACACACTACAAGACTCAGAAAAATACATTGATTGCATCACTGTAAATATGTAATGATGTAGTTCAAAACTCATGTAGACATCAAGCTCATAGGATGCGCACACAAAATGCAATGAAAAAGACAAATCACCAAGTTCTGTTAACAGACAGCAGTTAACATCATATAGCACTCTTGCAATGATGATTAGGGGATCAAGATGAACTCAAACAAGCATGTCACAATGGAACAAAATGAAGAGCATCTCATGATGAACATTTTGATATATCATATGCATGAAACGGAGCATCGGTCAAGGAGTTATGCCATCAAGAACAGGGCATAAAATGCTGAAAATCTGGGACTTCGTCGAATTTTATACCGACGAAAACAGGACGACGTGAGGCGGGATGGCGAGGTCCAGGGGGGAGGCACCCGTTTGGTTGGAGAAGGTGGTTGTTCCGGTCCACCTGACCAGATCCAGGTGGCGGGGGACGACGGCGATCGCCGGAGATGGCGGGGACGGCAAGGCCGGAGGCGGCGATGGCGGCGCGCCGGCGAGGGAGACGGGGAGGCGGGCAGCGGCGCTTGCGGGACACGGTGGTGGCCGGCATCCTGGCCGCGGCTGGAAGGCGGTGGGGCATGGAGGACGGCGGCGGGGACGCGGGCGGCGCTCGGGAGGAGCTCCAGCGGTGCCTGTGGGGCTCCGGGCGGAGAAGCAGACGGCGAGGCGGTGGAGAGACGCGGTCAGGGCGGCAGACCGGCGGCGGACAGAGGCGGGGTCCGGTGAAGGGCGCGGCAGCGCGGGAGGCGCGGGTCCGCACGGGTGGCGGTGGGCGGCGGCTCGGGCCCCGCAGGCCGGATCTGGGCCCCGCGGGCCCTGGCGGGGGCGGAGGAGAGAGAGGGCCGGCGCGGATGAGGTGGCGCTCTCTGTTTCGCCGAGGGACGGTGGCGGACGTGTCCGGCACCGGACGGACGTGTCCGGCGTGCGGAGGAAGAAGGAGGCTAGGGTTTGGGTTGATTTGATCCGAAATTTCGGGGGAGGGTGTGTTTATATAGGTAGAGGGAGCTAGGAGAGTCCAAATGAGGAGCGGTTTTCGCCCACACAATCGTGATCGAACAACCGAGAGCATGGAGGGGGTTTGGATGGGCTCATGGGCTGTGGTGAAGGGGTGCTGGGCTGCAAAGAGAAGGGGGTTTCGGGCTACGCGGTTAACCGTTGGGGCATCAAACGACCTCCAAATGGAACGAAATTTGACGGGGGTCTACCGGTGATATACCAAGGCCACTCGGCAAAACTCGGTCCATTCCGAGAATGTTTTTATCCCGCTCACGAAACAAGGTCTGAGAGGGGCGACGGGGCACGCGCGAGAGGTTTGGACTCCGAACGGACAACGGAGAGAACCGGCGGAACCAGAACGGATGTAAGTTTTGAAAAACATGCAGATGATGACATGGCAAAATGCAACATGCAAGCAAATGACATGGCAATGACGGAGAATAACTGGAAGACACCTGGCGCATCGAATCCGGGGCGTTACACTAGGGTTCTGCCCCTTCTTGATAGGCACATATGGAGCAGGAGGAGCTGGAGTCCAGTTGGGGTTGCACTCGGGATTGAAGTCTTGTACTGAGCAATATACTTAGCTGGGCAGACGGACTCAATCAATTCCTGGATGAATGGAGCATAGATCAAGGACTTGTTCTCTTGCACACACTAACGGAGCTCATAGAACATGAAGTCCAAAACTTTCACCCTCTTCTTCTGATGCAGGTACACAAAAACATCCAACATGGAACTCCGAATGTTGTGGGAATCACCGGCCTTAGGAGTGTGTGTGTACCTCAATATATGGTGCATAGTGTCATAGAGAGGCACAAGGTCTTTGATGGACCCAGTGACAAACGACTTCTCCTGCTTGTAAGCGAATGAAATCTCATCCTTAGTGCGCTGCCCACTTTCATGAACCCTGCCAAACTCCTCAGATGCAGCATCTTCATCAATGACTGGATACAGAATGATCTCAGGAAACTTTGCCATAGAAGCAGAGCACTGATGGGTCCCAGACATCCACGTGAGGGTGCGAGCAGAGTCATTTGAGAAAAACAATGTGGCAAAGAACTGCATCACCATATCCTCATTGTATGGATGGTTGAAAGTGACGAACGGAATGAGGCCCAACCTCCCAAGAGTTGAATACACACCGGGATATAGATGATCATTATCGCGCAGACTCTCAGTGTTCACTTGCTTGTGCAGTGCAAACTTCTTCGACTTGGTCATGAGAAGATCATGATATACTCTTTGCTAAAACTTGTTCTTAAACCAGGGATCCACACCCAAACCCATGCCAGCTGCATAAGGATGACTCTGTCTCTCAGCCCAAAGCTCTGGCTTGGTCCACTTGGCAAGGGGCATGTTTCGGAGATCTGGCCCGCCCGGGATGGCTTTCTCGGGACTAGACTCCTCTTCTTACTCTTCATCCTCACCACCTCCATCAACACAATCATCCTCTTCTTCTATCTCTACATCATCATTGGGGTTGACATAGTGAGCATCATCTTGCCAGCCATACTCTTCCTCAGAATCATCGGAGGCCTTAACAACAGGGCGCTTGGTGGTAGCATGACGAACACGGCCCTGCCCAGACTCAGACCCCTGACCAATGCCCTCGAATGGCTGGCGATGAGCAACCGTGAACTCCCTTGAACCTCCCTTTGGGCGCTTGCGACGGAGCTCGGCCCTCTTGTCAGCGGAGTCTGAAACACACACAAACACCCAACAACACACCACAGAAAACACAAACGAGTACAAGTTCAAGATAGAGGGCAAAGGGATAGGTAGATAAACAGGTGAAAAGCCCCTGGACACGGGGGTTTCCCGGTGGCAGCCACTTCCAGATCAAAATCTGGGAGTGGGTGCAGCAGGGAAACCATAGAAACTGATCACCTGGATTCTACCTAGGAAGGAACAACTACTCTAATCTAAGAAACACAAGAAACCCTAGAACTAAGAGAACTTGATAGGCATCCATGAAGGAAAAGGAAGGAGAGAGGGAAGGGATCAACCAGAGGAGGAGCCCATCTCGAAGAAAATCCAGAGAGCAAGGAGCCCGAAGGATCCAGGAGGAGCTCCGGCGAGCGGGGGTGACGGCGGCGGCGCTGGAGGCTTCCTAGGGAGTGGAAGAGGCGACTTGGTGGGAATGAACCCAAGCCCCCTCACGCCCCGCCTCATCAGGGCCAGGAACCACAGACCCCATGCGCACAGGCTAAGTGAGCCACGTGCGCATGGTACAGAGCCTGTGGGCACGGGGTATTCATGAACTTTGACTTGAGGTGCTTTTTGAAGGAACGGCTGAGTGTCAACTCTTACCATGATTTCGCAAAGAACTCGGTCTATGTTTGTGAATACGTCGTGAGAGAAATCCTATCACTCCGAGACGGGAATATGTGTAGCACTTGTACCAGAAGAGAAAAAGACACAACCAAGACAAAAATAGAGAGAAAACACAGAAAACCAACAACACACACACACACGAATAATGGACACAACCCTCAAAGGAGGGCGGTGGCCGAGGCCACCATTTTTGAGTTTGTTTGGTATGGCACTACGAAGATATGAACCTTGGGCCCAAGACCAACACTCATCTTTGAAGCACAAGTGCCACCTAAAGTGGCTAATGTGAAAGATTTTATTTGATTTACGCACTTCTAGGATAAGATAGCTCATGAGTTGAGCTAGCTCCCCCTAGACATGTGCCTACATCTAAGCAAGATGTTCCAAGAGTATGTATGAATGAGCAATAATTTAAACCCAAGTTACTTATATCCACAATATTTAGCTCATGCCTTAACTCGCGAGATCTTGCTTCTTCAAGTGGCTTGGTGAAGATATTGGCTAGTTGATTCTCAGTCTTGACATGGAGTAATTCAATGTTCCCCTTGGCCACATGATCCCTAATGAAGTGATGACGAATCTCAATATGCTTGGTCTTGCTGTGTTGGACCGGATTTTCAATGATCTTGATTGCACTTTCATTGTCGCAACAAAGAGGCAATTTGTCGCATTTGACACCATAATCCATCAAAGTTTGCCTCATCCATAATAACTAAGCACAACGACTTCCGGCGGCAATGTACTCGGCTTAGGCCATCGAGAGAGATATACAATTTTGCTTCTTTGAAGACAAATTTACCAATGATCTCCCTAGGAATTGACATGAACCGGAAGTGGACTTGCGGTCAACCTTGTCTCCGGCCCAATCCAAATCCGAGAATCCCATAAAATCAAACGATGATCCTTTGGGATACCAAAGGCCCAAGTTTGGGGTATGAACCAAATATCGAAGGATTCTTTTCACTACCGAATAGTGGCTCTCCTTAGGAGCGGATTGAAATCTTGCACACATACACACACTCAACATAATATCCGGTCTAGATGCACAAAAGTAAAGCAAGGAACTGTTTATGGAGCGATATACCTTTTGATCCACTTCTTTACCATTGGGATCAAGATGAAGTTGACCATTTGTGGGCATGGGTGTCTTCATTGGCTTGACATCTTGCATTTTGAACCTCTTGAGCATGTCTTGAATATAACGAGATTGGTTGATGAAGATCCCCCCTCTCAATTGCTTTACTTGAAAACCGAGGAAGAACTTGAACTCTCCCATCATGCTCATAGAAAATTCCTTGGTCATAAGATTCTCAAACTCAACGTTAATAGCATGGTTAGTGGACCCAAAGATAATATCATCAACATATATTTGGCAAACAAACAATTCTCCTTTTACCCTCTTTGTGAAGAGAGTGGAATCTATTACCCCAATCTGGAACCTTTTCTCACTTAGGAATGCCATAAGGTGATCATAACAAGCATGAAGTGCTTGTTTGAGTCCATAGAGTGCCTTACGGAGTTCATAAACGTGAGAGGGGTGACCGGGGTCTTCGAAACCGGGAGGTTGCTTGACATATACCAACTCCTTAAGAGGACCATTAAGAAATGCACTCTTCACATCCATTTGGTATAATTTAAAATCATGATGAGAGGCATAAGCAAGCAAGATGCGAATGGATTCAAGACGGGCAACAGGGGCAAAAGTTTCACCAAAGTCCAAACCTTCAACTTGGGTGAAACCTTGTGCCACTAACCTTGCCTTGTTCCTTATTACTTGTCCATGTTCATCTTGTTTGTTCTTGAAGATCCACTTTGTTCCAATGACATTATGATGCTCTTTGGGTCTTTCCACCAGGGTCCACACCTTGTTGCGGGTGAAGTTGTTGATTTCTTCATGCATGGCATCTATCCAATCCATATCGTCAAGTGCATCTTCCACCTTAAGGGGCTCAACACAAGAGACGAATGAGTGATGTTCAAAAAAGTTTGCCAAACGTCTACGAGTAGTTACCCCCCTTTTGATGCTTCCATATATGTTCTCGGTGAGATGTTGAAGATGCTTTAGTTTTGCGACCACTTTTTCTCCTTAATTGCAAGCTCTTCTTCACTTGGTTTTGGACTTGATGAAGAAGCTTGACCTTGAGACTGTTTTAGCCTCGGAGACACCCTTCTCTTTGCAACCACAAGTTCTTGCTCATTGGGAAGTGACGATGATGAAGAAACTTGTGGTTGGGCTTGATCGTGATCTTGATCACGAACTTGAGCTTGATCTTGAGCCTCAATAATTGGTTCTTCACCATTTGAGTGAGCTTGTTCTTGATCTTGCTCGGGAATATGAGGGCCTTGATTTTGTTCTTGGATAGGTACATGATCCCCCATAGCATATTGTTCAAGAGGTGTCGGTGATGACTTCCCTTGTGGAGAATCCACAAGAGGGGCTCTTACTCATTCTTCTTCTACTTGGACTTGGGGTGTTTCTTTTGGAAGAATGTGGCCTATCCCCATGGTCCTTATAGCTTGTGAAGGAGCCTCATCACCTACAACACTAGGAACAATTTGCTCCACTCAAGAGCCATTATCTTCATCAAACTCCACATTTCCGTTTCCTCAATGCACCCGGTGTATTTATTGAGAACTCGGTAATCATGAGATTTTGATGCATATCCAACAAATATGCCCTCATAAGTTCTATCCTCAAACTTAGCTAACCGGGATTTCTTGTTTAAAATGAAACACTTACAACCGAATACCCGAAAGTATTTGACGTAAGGTTTTCTCCCGATTAGGAGCTCATATGGGGTCTTGTTCTTGAGCTTGCGAAGATAAAGCCGGTTTGAAGCATGACACGCGGTGTTGATGGCTTCGGCCCAAAGCTTGTATGGAGACTTGTACTCGTCAAGCATGGTCCTAGCCATATCAATAAGAGTCCGATTCTTCCTCTCCGCAACACCATTTTGTTGGGGAGTATATGGAGCGGCATATTGATGGTTTATCCCCTCTTCACTCAAGAATTAATCCATTGTGTAGTTCTTGAACTCGGTGCCATTGTCACTTCGAATTTCCTTGATCTCACAATTATGTTGACATTGAGCTTCTTTGGCAAAGTTCATGAAGGTTTCTTGGGTTTCATCTTTGGTCTTGAGAAAGAACACCCAAGTATATATTGTGAAGTCATCAACAATGACAAGGCAATACCTCCTCCCTCCCAAACTATCATAAGTTGGAGGCCCAAAAAGGTCCGAATGAATAAGCTCAAGGGGCCTCAAGGTGGTGATGATAGACTTCACTTTATGAGCCTTTTCATGAAGCTTTCCAGCAATGCAAGCACTACAAGGACGACCTTGCCTTGCTATTATCACCAATAGAGATGTTCGAAGAGGCCTTGAGTGAATCAATGAACTCCACAAGCATCTCCCTTTCTTCGGTCATATGATTGGTGCATCCACTATCGATCACCAATTGTTTTCCACCAGAGACATAGTCCTACAAGAATCAAGCTTTTGTTATAGGTACCCATTTTGCAATGGGTCCTCGAGAGTTAGCAACAAGGGTCTTGGGAACCCAAATAGACCAAGCATAATCATCATAGTTAGTGCCAACAAATTTTGCAAATGTATAGCTAGCTTCTCCTCTCATGAGGACATAAGATGGATTGTTCTTGCCAGCAAAATTTTTGGGAATGGCCTTATCCCTAGTGAACTTTCCACTCCCACCAACCCCTTTTTTCCTTCTCTTTCTCCTTTTGCCCTTCTTGCACAAACACTGCCTCTTGGGGAGGGGAAGGAGTCAGACCGATCTTCTCCTTGTTGTTCTTCTTCTTGTTCTTACCATTCTTCAATGCGGGATCAAATTCAATTCCCTCCTTGGCAGCACACTCCTTTTGGTTGCTCAAGAGGTCATTAAGGTTTTGCTCCCCTTGGATGCATGATACAAGCCCTTTCTCAAATTGAGCCTTCAACTTCTTATTCTCCTCTTGGAGAGAGGTGCAATCATGAACAAAATTAGCCATACAAGCATCATTATTTAAATCCATGTGAGGTACGGAAGTGAGAGCCTTAATGGTTGTAGCTTTAAGTTGAGCATAAGACTCGGTGAGGGCAATGAGGTCACCTTTTACAACCTTGGAACTAGTCACAAGGAACTCATGTTCCTCAACAAGTCTCGTGTGATCAAATAGAAGGTTTTCCATTCTAACATTAAGAGCATCTTTGTTCTCAGAGCAAGTTGCAAAGCATCATTGGTTTTAACAAAGTCAATTTGATTAGCCGACAAGGCTTCCTCAAGTGATGCTCTCATAACACTCTCTTAATTTAGTTCGTGCTCGAGGAGATCGACTCTCTCTTTTTCCTCTATGAGGAGGTTTTCAACGTTCTCAATAAAGTCATCGCGTTCGGCAAGTGACTTAAGGAGTAAACGAGCATGAGCTTCACCATGAAGAGTTTTCATGAAAACCATTAAGGATTCCTCATCATTATCCATGCCCTCATCACACTCATCCTCCACTATCTCACATGAGAAGGGAGTGTAGATGTCGGGTTTCTTAGATTTGGACTTTGTTTTTACCTCTTTGGCCATAAGGCACCAATGAGTGAAAGGCTTGTCCTCATTTGGAGAGTCGAAGAGGCCGGTGGTGGAGGAGGAGGTAGCGGTATGCATGGCAATGGCGGTTGTGCCCACTTGATCATCATCACCGTCATCTTCATCTCCGGACATGTATTCTTCATGAACAAGAGCCTTGTCATCCTTCCTCTTTGCAAACTTGGTGAACATTTTCTTCTTGATCACAAGCTTCTCGAACTTGTCTTCACGTCTCTCATACAAACAATCATGTACAAAGCGTCTTGGGCTATCACAATTGTAGCATTTCCTTCGTCCAAACAATCTTCCTTGAAGATTCTTACCTTTGTTTGCCATGGTCTCGGAGTACTTTTTGACTAAAAGTGCCAAGTCTTCCGCAAAGTCATTTGCCGGGCAAGGGGTGTCAACATCTTCCTCACATATTTCTTCACTCACTTCTTCATCCCTTGAGGGTTGGCTTGTCACTTTCTTGGCCTTCAAGGCAAGATTGGAGTTTTTGGTTGCTTGAGCAATTGCAAAGGTCTTCTTGGACTTGGTCTCCAAGAGAACATGAGTTGAGAAAGTGGAAACAACTTGAGCCGCGGTCGACTTGTGATAATCCGGACGTTGATGTATCATCATGACCATGGTATGTTCCATGAGAACCATAGCAACTATGAACTTGTCCTTGATGAAGTCATCATTTTCCCAAGTGCACCCAAAGGTTCTCAAGTTGAGCACATGGCACTTCAACCTTCGGTAGACCTCTTCCGCGGACTCACCCTCATTCCTCACAAAGAGATTGACTTCTTTCTTGAGCAAATCCAATCGAGATCTTTGAATTTCTTCATCTCCTTCAAGAGCCTCCTCAACGCAATCCCATGTTTCCTTTGCAGTTTTAAGGAGAGCAATGGAGTCACTATAGTCTTCGGTCACAGCGGTGCGCAACATGTTGTGTGCGGTTGCATTGAGTTGTCATCAACCGCTTCTCTTGGAGTGAGATTCATTGGGTCCTTGGGTTTGAACCCATTGACCACAATCCACCATAGTTGAGTTGAAGCACTGCGCATGTAAGACTCCATATCTAGCTTCCACTTAGCAAACGCATTAGCTTTCAAAGGGAGGCCCAACAGGATTAATGCAAGTATGTTGCAAAGGTTGAGGTGAGTAAAAGGATTCCACGGCATTGTACTTGGGAACTTGAGTACGAGTCGGAGAAGCAAGAGGTTCTCTCGAGTCATCCGCATCATGAATGGCATTTGGATCAAATGAGTTTGATGCGGATGTCGAGGGCTATAAGCAAGCATCAATTTCCTCCTTGACCGAGCCGAACTTCTTTCAACATAGAGGCTTTAAGGTCCGCAAACATTGAAATAATATCGGCCGCGGTCAAAGGAGCACACGGGTTAATAGGAGCGGTGGGAGCAACGACCGGGGCACCAAGTACCTTGGGTGTGGCGGGGGTAGGTTTTGACCATCCTCCACAATGGGTGTGCCACCTCCCTCATTCCCTAGATCGACCATAACCTCTTAAGGTTGTAAAACCTTATATTAGATCACGAGTCTCTGATACCAATTGAAAGGACTGATACGGTCGACTAGAGGGGGGGTGAATAGGAGACTACAAATTTTAATCTTTCTTGTCATTTTAAAGTTTAGCAGATAAATAGGGTTCACTAGATATGCAACTAGGTGAACAGAACCTATATGACAAGCAAGCTTAAAGCAAGATATGCTAGGCAACAAACTAATTAGCAAGCCAACAAGCATACAAGGGAAATAAAGGTGCGGGAAAGGATTAACCACAAGTGAGGCGAGGACGTGGATTTTATCTCGAAGTTCACTCTTCCTTGGGGAAGAGCTACTCTCGGTTTAGAGCGGTGCCAGAGCCAAAGCTTACGGAACACCACGAAGGCTCACCGTAATATCTTTCGAGTCACCCCAACGGATGAGCCTTGAATCACTCGGGGTTGGTCTTGAAGGTGACCACCACACCTTTACAAACTTCTTTGAAGCACACCACAAGCAAGGAAGCTTCCGGAGGAACCTCTAACCGCCTAGGAGCCCAAGCTCCGAGAGTAACAAGTCTATGGGGAATAAATGTTGCGGGGAATGCAATTTGGTTTGGTCAATATGTAGATCGGGTCAGGTTTCAAAAAAATATGTAGATCGGGTCTTGCTCTCCCAATCCCCAAAGTTTCAACAAGTTTGGGTGGAGGGATTGAGAGTATTGAGCAAAATGAGGTGTACCAATGGTGGAGCTCAACAATACATTAGGGTTCGGGATGGAGGAAGAAGAAGGGGGGGGGTTATAGTGTTTGTACCGGGGTGGCCGTTTCTGCCCATTGGACCCCGTGCGCACGGGGTACTCAGAGACTTCCACACCACCCCGTGCGCACGGGGGTCAAAAAGACCTCGTGCGCACGGGGTACTCATAGAGTTTATGCAGTACCCCGTGCGCACGGGATACCTAGAGAGTTATGCAGTACCCCATGCACACGAGGGTCAAAAGACCCCGTGTGCACGAGGTACCCAGTAACTTTCTGTTATAAGCTTTCTGAGTACCACGAGCACACACACTAAGATTTTAGGTGGTAGGAATGGGTAGGCTAGTGTATCTGGCTCGGCAAAGACATTCCCACACAACTTTCATCCACACCAACCCCTCTTAATAGTGTGGTCTTTCCTATGACTCGAAGAAAACCAAAAACTAAAACCTTCGACTCCCGGAACACCACGCCTTTGACCTTTTTGAATTGGGGGTCGCACATCTCCATCACGAAGCACTTGGAACCAATATCCCAAGATAAACTTTAGCAACCGATATTAGTTCGACTAACCACATTGTCATCACACCAAAACATAGTATAAGTGTCACTTGCACTTTCAGCATGTTATTTCATGCATATCATTTTGTGCGCTCCACCAAGATGTATGTGACACAGAAGAGTGACCAATGATCCTAATCGATTGTGCATTTGCATTCAAACGCAAATTTTTAATAATGCACTAATTTAGGGGGAGCTCTTGCTTATCACATACTTCTCAAAGCGGCGATGTACTTCATTTATTTAATCATTTGTCAAAGCTTTGATCTATATGTTGTCATCAATTACCAAAAAGGGAGATTGAAAGTGCAACTAATCCCCGGGTGGTTTTGGTAATTCATAACAACATATATATCATTTAACTAATGTCCTTTCAAGATAAATATTTCAGGATGTTCAATGACTGTCATGGCATGAAATAGAGATGTGGACCCCTCAAAATGTCAAGACTCTGTTGGGTTTCGTAGTAATTTCAAAAAATTTCCTACGCGCACACAGGATCATGTGATGCATAGCAACGAGAGGAGAGTGTTGTCTACGTACCCAACGCAGACCGACTGCGGAAGCGATGACACGACGTAGAGGAAGTAGTCGTACGTCTTCACGATCCAACCGATCAAGTACCGAAACTACGGCACCTCCGAGTTCGAGCACACGTTCAGCTCGATGACGATCCCCGGACTCTGATCCAGCAAAGTGTCGGGGAAGAGTATCATCAGCACGACGGCGTGGTGACGATCTTGATGAACTACAGCAGCAGGGCTTCGCCTAAACTCCGCTACAGTATTATCGAGGAATATGGTGGCAGGGGGCACCGCACACGGCTAAGGAATCGATCACGTGGATCAACTTGTGTCAACTTGTGTGTTTAGAGGTGCCCCTGCCTCCGTATATAAAGGAGCCAAGGGGGGAGGAGGCGCCGGCCAGGAGGAGGTGGCGCAGGAGGAGTCCTACTCCTACCGGGAGTAGGACTCCCCCCCCAATCCTATTCCAACTAGGATTCCCAAGGGGGAAAGAGGGAGAGGGGTGGCCGGCCACCTCTCCTAGTCCTAATAGGACTAGGGGAAGGGGGGAGGCGCGCAGCCCCCTTGGGCTGCCCCTTTCTCCTTTCCACTAAGGCCCATGATGGCCCATATGGCTCCCGGGGGGTTCCGGTAACCTCCCGGTAACCCGGTAAAATCCCGATTTCACCCGGAACACTTCCGATGTCCAAACATAGACTTCCAATATATCAATCTTTATGTCTCGACCATTTCGAGACTCCTCGTCATGTCCGTGATCACATCCGGGACTCCGAACAACCTTCGGTACATCAAAATGCATAAACTCATAATATAACTGTCATCGTAACCTTAAGCGTGCGGACCCTACGGGTTCGAGAACAATGTAGACATGACCGAGACACGTCTCTGGTCAATAACCAATAGCGGGACCTGGATGCCCATATTGGCTCCTACATATTCTACGAAGATCTTTATCGGTCAGACCGCATAACAACATACGTTGTTCCCTTTGTCATCGGTATGTTACTTGCCCGAGATTCGATCGTCGGTATCCAATACCTAGTTCAATCTCGTTACCGGCAAGTCTCTTTACTCGTTCCGTAATACATCATCTCACAACTAACATATTAGTTGTAATGCTTGCAAGGCTTATGTGATGTGTATTACCGAGAGGGCCCAGAGATACCTCTCCGACAATCGGAGTGACAAATCCTAATCTCGAAATACGCCAACCCAACATCGACCATTGGAGACACCTGTAGTACTCCTTTATAATCACCCAGTTACGTTGTGACGTTTGGTAGTACCCAAAGTGTTCCTCCGGTAAACGGGAGTTGCATAATCTCATAGTCATAGGAACATGTATAAGTCATGAAGAAAGCAATAGCAACATACTAAACGATCGGGTGCTAAGCTAATGGAATGGGTCATGTCAATCAGATCATTCTACTAATGATGTGACCTCGTTAATCAAATAACAACTCATTGTTCATGGTTAGGAAACATAACCATCTTTGATTAACGAGCTAGTCAAGTAGAGGCATACTAGTGACACTCTGTTTGTCTATGTATTCACACATGTATTATGTTTCCGGTAAATACAATTCTAGCATGAATAATAAACATTTATCATGATTATAAGGAAATAAATAATAACTTTATTATTGCCTCTAGGGCATATTTCCTTCAGTCTCCCACTTGCACTAGAGTCAATAATCTAGATTACACTGTAATGAATCTAACACCCATGGAGCTTTGGTGCTGATCATGTTTTGCTCGTGGAAGAGGCTTAGTCAACGGGTCTGCAACATTCAGATCCGTATGTATCTTGCAAATCTCTATGTCTCCCACCTGGACTAGATCCCGGATGGAGTTGAAGCGTCTCTTGATGTGTTTGGTCCTTTTGTGAAATCTGGATTCCTTTGCCAAGGCAATTGCACCAGTATTGTCACAAAAGATTTTCATTGGACCCGATGCACTAGGTATGACACCTAGATCGGATATGAACTCCTTCATCCAGACTCCTTCATTTGCTGCTTCCGAAGCAGCTATGTATTCCGCTTCACATGTAGATCCCGCTACGACGCTTTGTTTAGAACTGCACCAACTGACAGCTCCACCGTTTAATGTAAACACGTATCCGGTTTGCGATTTAGAATCGTCCGGATCAGTGTCAAAGCTTGCATCAACGTAACCTTTTACGATGAGCTCTTTGTCACTTCCATATACGAGAAACATATCCTTAGTCCTTTTCAGGTATTTCAGGATGTTCTTGACCGCTGTCCAGTGATCCATTCCTGGATTACTTTGGTACCTCCCTGCTAAACTTATAGCAAGGCACACATCAGGTCTGGTACACAGCATTGCATACATGATAGAGCCTATGGCTGATGCATAGGGAACATCTTTCATATTCTCTCTATCTTCTGCAGTGGTCGGGCATTGAGTCTTACTCAATTTCACACCTTGTAACACAGGCAAGAACCCTTTCTTCGCTTGATCCATTTTGAACTTCTTCAAAATTTTGTCAAGGTATGTGCTTTGTGAAAGTCCAATTAAGCGTCTTGATCTATCTCTATAGATCTTAATGCCTAATATGTAAGCAGCTTCACCGAGGTCTTTCATTGAAAAACTTTTATTCAAGTATCCCTTTATGCTATCCAGAAATTCTATATCATTTCCAATCAGTAATATGTCATCCACATATAATATCAGAAATGCTACAGAGCTCCCACTCACTTTCTTGTAAATACAGGCTTCTCCGAAAGTCTGTATAAAACCAAATGCTTTGATCACACTATCAAAACGTTTATTCCAACTCCGAGAGGCTTGCACCAGTCCATAAATGGATCGCTGGAGCTTGCACACTTTGTTAGCTCCCTTTGGATCGACAAAACCTTCTGGTTGCATCATATACAACTCTTCTTCCAGAAATCCATTCAGGAATGCAGTTTTGACATCCATTTGCCAAATTTCATAATCATAAAATGCGGCAATTGCTAACATGATTCGGACGGACTTAAGCATCGCTACGGGTGAGAAGGTCTCATCGTAGTCAATTCCTTGAACTTGCCGAAAACCTTTTGCGACAAGTCGAGCTTTGTAGACAGTAACATTACCATCAGCGTCAGTCTTCTTCTTAAAAATCCATTTATTCTCAATTGCTTGCCGATCATCGGGCAAGTCAACCAAAGTCCATACTTTGTTCTCATACATGGATCCCATCTCAGATTTCATGGCTTCAAGCCACTTTACGGAATCTGGGCTCACCATCGCTTCTTCATAGTTCGTAGGTTCATCATGATCTAGTAGCATGACCTCCAGAACAGGATTACCGTACCACTCTGGTGCGGATCTTACTCTGGTTGATCTACGCGGTTCAGTAGTATCTTGATCTGAAGTTTCATGATCATTATCATTGGCTTCCTCACTAACTGGTGTAGGTGTCACTGAAACAGTTTTCTGTGATGAACTACTTTCCAGTAAGGGAGCAGGTACAGTTACCTCGTCAAGTTCTACTTTCCTCCCACTCACTTCTTTCGAGAGAAACTCCTTCTCTAGAAATGATCCATTCTTAGCAACGAATGTTTTGCCTTCGGATCTGTGATAGAAGGTGTACCCAACAGTTTCCTTTGGGTATCCTATGAAGACACATTTCTCCGATTTGGGTTCGAGCTTATCAGGTTGAAGCTTTTTCACATAAGCATCGCAGCCCCAAACTTTAAGAAACGACAACTTTGGTTTCTTGCCAAACCACAGTTCATAAGGCGTCGTCTCAACGGATTTTGATGGTGCCCTATTTAACGTGAATGCGGCCGTCTCTAAAGCATATCCCCAAAATGATAGCGGTAAATCAGTAAGAGACATCATAGATCGCACCATATCTAGTAAAGTACGATTACGACGTTCGGACACACCATTACGCTGTGGTGTTCCGGGTGGCGTGAGTTGCGAAACTATTCCACAGTTTTTCAAATGTACACCAAACTCGTAACTCAAATATTCTCCTCCACGATCAGATCGTAGAAACTTTATTTTCTTGTTACGATGATTTTCAACTTCACTCTGAAATTCTTTGAACTTTTCAAATGTTTCAGACTTATGTTTCATTAAGTAAATATACCCATATCTGCTTAAATCATCTGTGAAGGTGAGAAAATAACGATATCCGCCACGAGCCTCAATATTCATCGGGCCACATACATCGGTATGTATGATTTCCAACAAATCTGTTGCTCTCTCCATAGTACCGGAGAACGGTGTTTTAGTCATCTTGCCCATGAGGCACGGTTCGCAAGTACCAAGTGATTCATAATCAAGTGGTTCCAAAAGTCCATCGGTATGGAGTTTCTTCATGCGCTTTATACCGATATGACCTAAACGACAGTGCCACAAATAAGTTGCACTTTCATTATCAACTCTGCATCTTTTGGCTTCAACATTATGAATATGTGTATTACTACTATCGAGATTCAATAAAAATAGACCACTCTTCAAGGGTGCATGACCATAAAAGATATTACTCATATAAATAGAACAACCATTATTCTCTGATTTAAATGAATAACCGTCTCGCATTAAACAAGATCCAGATATAATGTTCATGCTCAACGCTGGCACCAAATAACAATTACTTAGGTCTAATATTAATCCCGAAGGTAGATGTAGAGGTAGCGTGCCGACTGCGATCACATCGACTTTGGAACCGTTTCCCACGCGCATCGTCACCTCGTCCTTTGCCAGTGCCCGCTTATTCT
This sequence comes from Triticum aestivum, assembly GCF_018294505.1. NCBI lineage: Eukaryota > Viridiplantae > Streptophyta > Magnoliopsida > Poales > Poaceae > Triticum > Triticum aestivum. Next base: position 110,561,467 of record NC_057804.1, on the reverse strand, counting down.
GTAGTCCCTGTTTCGAGTTGCAAATATTAGCAACAGAACCAGTATCAAATACCCAGGTGCTACTGCGAGCTCTAGTAAGGTACACATCAATAACATGTATATCACATATACCTTTGTTCACCTTGCCATCCTTCTTATCCGCCAAATACTTGGGGCAGTTCCGCTTCCAGTGACCAGTCTGCTTGCAGTAGAAGCACTCAGTTTCAGGCTTAGGTCCAGACTTGGGTTTCTTCTCTTGAGCAGCAACTTGCTTGCCGTTCTTCTTGAAGTTCCCCTTTTTCTTCCCTTTGCCCTTTTTCTTGAAACTAGTGGTCTTGTTAACCATCAACACTTGATGCTCCTTCTTGATTTCTACCTCCGCAGCTTTCAGCATTGCGAAGAGCTCGGGAATAGTCTTGTTCATCCCTTGCATATTATAGTTCATTACGAAGCTCTTGTAGCTTGGTGGCAGTGATTGGAGAATTCTGTCGATGACGCAATCATCCGGAAGATTAACTCCCAATTGAATCAAGTGATTATTATACCCAGACATTTTGAGTATATGCTCACTGACAGAACTGTTCTCCTCCATCTTGCAGCTATAGAACTTATTGGAGACTTCATATCTCTCAATCCGGGCATTTGCTTGAAATATTAACTTCAACTCCTGGAACATCTCATATGCTCCATGACGTTCAAAACGTCGTTGAAGTCCCGATTCTAAGCCGTAAAGCATGGCACACTGAACTATCGAGTAGTCATCAGCTTTGCTCTGCCAGACGTTCATAACATCTGGCGTTGCTCCAGCAGCAGGCCTGGCACCCAGCGGTGCTTCCAGGACGTAATTCTTCTGTGCAGCAATGAGGATAATCCTCAAGTTACGGACCCAGTCCGTGTAATTGCTACCATCATCTTTCAACTTTGCTTTCTCAAGGAACGCATTAAAATTCAACGGAACAACAGCACGAGCCATCTATCTACAATCAACATAAACAAGCAAGATACTATCAGGTACTAAGTTCATGATAAATTTAAGTTCAATTAATCATATTACTTAAGAACTCCCACTTAGATAGACATCCCTCTAATCCTCTAAGTGATTACGTGATCCAAATCAACTAAACCATAACCGATCATCACGTGAGATGGAGTAGTTTTCAATGGTGAACATCGTTATGTTGATCATATCTACTATATGATTCACGCTCGACCTTTCGGTCTCCGTGTTCCGAGGCCATATCTGCATATGCTAGGCTCGTCAAGTTTAACCTGAGTATTCTGCGTGTGCAAAAACTGGCTTGCACCCGTTGTAGATGGACGTAGAGCTTATCACACCCGATCATCACGTGGTGTCTGGGCACGACGAACTTTGGCAACGGTGCATACTCAGGGAGAACACTTCTTGATAATTTAATGAGAGATCATCTTATAATGCTACCGTCAATCAAAGCAAGATAAGATGCATAAAAAGATAAACATCACATGCAATCAATATAAGTGATATGATATGGCCATCATCATCTCGTGCTTGTGATCTCCATCTCCGAAGCACCGTCATGATCACCATCGTCACCGGCGCGACACCTTGATCTCCATCGTAGCATCGTTGTCGTCTCGCCAATCTTATGCTTTCACGACTATCACTACCGTTTAGTAATAAAGTTAAGCATTACATCGCGATTGCATTGCATACAATAAAGCGACAACCATATGGCTCCTGCCAGTTGCCGATAACTTGGTTACAAAACATGATCATCTCATACAATAAAATTCAGCATCATGCCTTGACCATATCACATCACAACATGCCCTGCAAAAACAAGTTAGACGTCCTCTACTTTGTTGTTGCATGTTTTACGTGGCTGCTACGGGCTTAAGTAAGAACCAATCTCACCTACGCATCAAAACCACAACGATAGTTTGTCAAATAGACTCCGTTTTAACCTTCGCAAGGACCGGGCGTAGCCATACTTGGTTCAACTAAAGTTGGAGAGACAGTCGCCCGCAAGCCATCTCTGTGCAAAGCACGTCGAGGGAACCGGTCTCGCGTAAGCGTACGCGTAAGGTTGGTCTGGGTCGTCTCGTCCAACAATACCGCCGAACCAAAATATGACATGCTGGTAGGCAGTATGACTTGTATCGTCCACAACTCACTTGTGTTCTACTCGTGCATATAACATCAACATCAATAACCTAGGCTCGGATGCCACTGTTGGGTTTCGTAGTAATTTCAAAAAATTTCCTACGCGCACACAGGATCATGTGATGCATAGCAACGAGAGGAGAGTGTTGTCTACGTACCCAACGCAGACCGACTGCGGAAGCGATGACACGACGTAGAGGAAGTAGTCGTACGTCTTCACGATCCAACCGATCAAGCACCGAAACTACGGCACCTCCGAGTTCGAGCACACGTTCAGCTCGATGACGATCCCCGGACTCCGATCCAGCAAAGTGTCGGGGAAGAGTTTCGTCAGCACGACGGCGTGGTGACGATCTTGATGAACTACAGCAGCAGGGCTTCGCCTAAACTCCGCTACAGTATTATCGAGGAATATGGTGGCAGGGGGCACCGCACACGGCTAAGGAATCGATCACGTGGATCAACTTGTGTCAACTTGTGTGTTTAGAGGTGCCCCTGCCTCCGTATATAAAGGAGCCAAGGGGGGGAGGAGGCGCCGGCCAGGAGGAGGTGGCGCAGGAGGAGTCCTACTCCTACCGGGAGTAGGACTCCCCCTCCAATCCTATTCCAACTAGGATTCCCAAGGGGGAAAGAGGGAGAGGGGTGGCCGGCCACCTCTCCTAGTCCTAATAGGACTAGGGGAAGGGGGGAGGCGCGCAGCCCCCTTGGGCTGCCCCTTTCTCCTTTCCACTAAGGCCCATGATGGCCCATATGGCTCCCGGGGGGTTCCGGTAACCTCCCGGTAACCCGGTAAAATCCCGATTTCACCCGGAACACTTCCGATGTCCAAACATAGACTTCCAATATATCAATCTTTATGTCTCGACCATTTCGAGACTCCTCGTCATGTCCGTGATCACATCCGGGACTCCGAACAACCTTCGGTACATCAAAATGCATAAACTCATAATATAACTGTCATCGTAACCTTAAGCGTGCGGACCCTACGGGTTCGAGAACAATGTAGACATGACCGAGACACGTCTCTGGTCAATAACCAATAGCGGGACCTGGATGCCCATATTGGCTCCTACATATTCTACGAAGATCTTTATCGGTCAGACCGCATAACAACATACGTTGTTCCCTTTGTCATCGGTATGTTACTTGCCCGAGATTCGATCGTCGGTATCCAATACCTAGTTCAATCTCGTTACCGGCAAGTCTCTTTACTCGTTCCGTAATACATCATCTCACAACTAACATATTAGTTGTAATGCTTGCAAGGCTTATGTGATGTGTATTACCGAGAGGGCCCAGAGATACCTCTCCGACAATCGGAGTGACAAATCCTAATCTCGAAATACGCCAACCCAACATCGACCATTGGAGACACCTGTAGTACTCCTTTATAATCACCCAGTTACGTTGTGACGTTTGGTAGTACCCAAAGTGTTCCTCCGGTAAACGGGAGTTGCATAATCTCATAGTCATAGGAACATGTATAAGTCATGAAGAAAGCAATAGCAACATACTAAACGATCGGGTGCTAAGCTAATGGAATGGGTCATGTCAATCAGATCATTCTACTAATGATGTGACCTCGTTAATCAAATAACAACTCATTGTTCATGGTTAGGAAACATAACCATCTTTGATTAACGAGCTAGTCAAGTAGAGGCATACTAGTGACACTCTGTTTGTCTATGTATTCACACATGTATTATGTTTCCGGTAAATACAATTCTAGCATGAATAATAAACATTTATCATGATTATAAGGAAATAAATAATAACTTTATTATTGCCTCTAGGGCATATTTCCTTCAGACTCTACATTTTTGTTTAAGTGATCCAAGATCACATTGAGTCCATAGGAAAGCCAATACTATTAAAAGGGAATGATGTGTTGCTTAATGATCTTCTTGCTTAAAGTGCTTAGTGATATTGCTCCAAAACCCTCAGCTACTTTCTCTATCCAAATATGTCCAAAAGCTAATTCCCAACTCAGGCCCACAAATATTTCCTATCCGGAGCCACCGAGTTCATCTTGACATAGCCACTGCCAAAACCCTAATAGTTCGGTCATACCGATATGGATCTCGGTCTCACCGAGATGGCCTTGCCAGCGCTTTGTCGCTTATTGCATTCACTTCGGTCCCATCGAGTTGGCTTGACTGATTCTCTGTTGCTCATTGCACTCAATTCGGTCTCACTGAGTTGATGCAATTGGTGCCACCGAGTTGAAGTTTTCCCTAAGCCCTAGCACATCGATCCCACCGAGTTGTTCCCGTCGGTCCCAGTGAGATTCCTAACGTTCATATTTTTGTACAGATCGGTGCCACCGAGTTTTCTTATCGGTGCCACCGAGATGGGTCAAAAGTGTGTAACGATTAGATCTTGTGTGGAGGCTATATATACCCCTCCACCCCCTTCTTCTCATAAGAGAGAGACATCAGAATGTGTCTACACTTCCACCATTCATTTTCTGAGGGAGAACCACCTACTCATGTGTTGATATCAAGAGATTCCATTCCTACCATTTGAACCTTGATTTCCAGCCTTCCCCAAGCTGCTTTCCACGCAGATCCTTCTTCTACCATAGCCAAATCTGTGAGAGAGAGTTGAGTGTTGGGGAGACTATCATTTGAAGCACAAGAGCAAGGAGTTCATCATCAACACACCATCTAGTACCTTTTGGAGAGTGGTGTTTCCTAGATTGGTTAGGTGTCGCTTGGGAGCCTCCGACATGATGTGGAGTTGAACCAAGAAGTTTGTAAGGGCAAGAAGATCGCCTACTTCGTGAAGATCTACCCGAGTGAGGCAAGTCCTTCGTGGAAGATGGCCATGGTGGGATAGATAAGGTTGCTTCTTCGTGGACCCTTCGTGGTTGGAGCCCTCCGTGGACTCGCGCAACCGTTACCCTTCATGGGTTGAAGTCTCCATCAACGTGGACGTATGATAGGACCACCTATCGGAACCACGCCAAAAATCTTCATGTCTCCATTGCGTTTGCCTTCTCCAAACCCTTCCCTTTACCTTCATATGCAATGTTTTACTTTCCGCTGCTATACTCTTAGAATTGCATGTGTAGGTTGATTGCTTGACTTGTCATAATTGCTAAAATCTGCCTACAACTAAAATTGGGAAAAGGAAAGATTTTTATTTGGTCAAGTAGCCTAAGCACCCCCCCCCCTCTAGACATACGATTCGATCCTACAACGTCCTCACTGTTGGGTGTGGCACGCTCCCTACGAGCAGACGTCGACTACCTGCAAAACTAGGCGCCATGACCCAAGAACCGCCACCAGAAGGGCAAAGCCCCACCACCCCGTTGCACAACACTACGAGAGCCACCAGAACATCACGTCATCATTGTTGCGAAGCCGCACTGAAAGTGCATTGACACTCAAATACTATTTTGGTGTTGATAACAATTGGATTAACGAGATCTAATGTTGGTTGTCAAGTTTATCTCAGGACACTGGTATCTCGTATGTGTATCCGGACTTCGGTGACCCGTTGTTGTAGTGAATTGTTCGTCAGGGGCGCTATGTACACTGAGCGGATGAGTCCAAGACGATGACTTTCTCGGGTTGTCCAAGTCCTGCCGCCCACCTTTCAACTCTTTTAGGCAATCAAAGGTGGTTGGTGCGCCAACAAGGAGAACTCATTTGGAGTTGTTGCTCTTTGGAGACGGTCGGCGTTGGTCGGGACATGGTTTTGTTGGTCAGTCTAGGACAGACCCTTATGCATTGGAGTCGAAGTTGTATTGTGTGTGTTTTAGTTTGAGTGGTGTTTGCTACTCACCGGCGTATGGTGGGAGCTTGCTTGAGTTCTTGTATTTTACCCTCTGTCTTTTATAAGACTAAGGCACACATTGCATGTTCTCAAAAAAAATTGGAATAGAGGCACTAGTATTTATTTTGAGCAGAAATGAGCTCAAACCTTCGATCCAAAGAAAGTTTTGGAGGCAAGATATCCACACAAATTAGGAAGCATAATTCCAACCCAAACAGCTAGACTAATGTGGTTTATACTAGTGGGCGGAGGCACGGCGCGCCTATCGTGAAGCATGTGTGTGTGGCTGCTTTGTTTTTCTCATAGAAGAAAAGAAGACATGGGGTAAGCAAGCTGGCAGCTGGTAATGTATAAGTCAATTTAACTTCGATAAATACCAAAAGGTACCATAAAACAGTTCACATATGGTTACATACACTTAGCTATATATTTAAAATGTTCCAGCCAAAGATGTTTCCAACCAAGATAGTTGAAGTCTGAAAATCGCCTGGTGCAACCAAAAGTTGAACAAAACAGCTTTTCTTCGAACCGAAGGAAAATTGCTCCAATATAGATTTTAAAGATCACATTTTACAGATAATACCCCATCCTACAATAGATGAAAATTTATATTATCGAACGAAGCAAGATACACAAGAAGCAAAAACAACAACAAAACGTGAATTAGAAAATAGGAAGGACTAACCTTTAGACAAATGTCAACTCTTTTAGGCTCAGTGTCGGCAGCCCAGTCAAAAAACCAAGAATGTCATTGTTTTCTGTTATGCATATAATTTTTAGCTCACAATAGAGCAAAAATCGAACGAACATACTCTAGTAAAAAGATAGAACCTTTGGCATTACAGTGCACTGACGATTTCTTTATACATGATATTTTAAGTAGTGTCTGTTGCAACCCGTAACCCTTATTTCGTGAAAAATAGCATGCATGATCAGCCCAATTAGAGATGCATTTCTTCCGCAAAAAAAATTAGAGATGCATTATCAGTCAACTCAAGCCTAATTCTCACAACCTAATATGGAACTAACCTGGATACTCTAAGACACATATATTCGTTAATTTGCTTATCCTACGGAGTCCTGCAAAAAAGGTTGCTAGGTATTGCATCATAATTAACCTAAATTTATAAAGAATGTAGAATGAGAAAAAATTGCTACCGTTTGTACTATTCACAGTGTTATAGGGGTAGGGGGTGTGTGCATGTTCACATGGGTGAGTGTAACTGTGTTGGCGCTGGTGCTCGTATTTTCCTGTATTTATTTGAGGCTCTTCGGATAGCGCTATAGGGGTAGAGTGTGTGTGGGTGCATTGAGTGTATGTGAGCATCTATGTTGTAATGTATTGGCACCGGTGCTCCCACTTTGCCGGATTTATTTATTTCTCGGTGGTGATATTCATTTAGTGGGAGGAGATGTCCCCTTCGACCACGAAAGCACGTCCACTAACTTTGTCGATCTCAGTATGTAGTGTCGGCTCAGTATCTTAAAGGTTCTTATAAACATAGCGTGTGCATGTATGCATTTATAGGGATAACTCTATGTGTGTATATATGAGCGTCTGCGTTGTACTGTATTAAAAAACAGTATCTAACACAAAAAGAAAAACCTAATAGTGAGTTAAATAAAAACAAACACGTATCAGGCAAGGAAGCACTCAAGGCAAAGTACTCAAATGCATGAGAGTGGAGCTAGCTTAGCAGCTTAATTCTTTTATATATATTCATGATGAACCACCAAGACCAGTATCATTTTGAAGGAATTGCGCCAAGCATGCATGGGGCCATTTTTAATCAGTGACAGACTTAGAGTGAACTACTTCCCTTGTCAGGGAATCACTCCCAAAAGGGCCCCCCCATCCCATCCATCCTTGCAAGTCAATCAATAACTTAATAGTTGTTCCTACATCCAAATCCAAACACCTGGACATACACCAAGGTGAAGCCTGGTTGGTTGGACCAAACTGCTGAAACTAGCTAGGAAAACCCCCTTCGGTAGTACTACCTGTTACCATCAGCAACAGTATAAAGACTTTGGATTTCAGACTTCTCTGCAATTTCTTGAATTGGGTTTGCTTCCTATGAATATTGACTCAATTTGGTAGCACACCTTTCTTGCAATCTTCATTTGGTTGGAAAATGTCGTTCCGACTTTTGACCGGTTCGATTCAACACCGAAAACCCGGTCAAATTACGCAAAGAACGGTGGTTGTTGTTTTGGTGCGTTGGTCCTATGAGGCACTAGCACGACGACTTTCCGACTCTCTACTATGATGAGTTTTGCCCAGCTCGATGAGGGAGGGCCGATGACGATGGCGTGCCTTCGGCTCGCTTCAATGCTTGTAGTCGTCGTTAGGTGGTCTACGGATCTGGATGCAATTTTTATTATTTTTGTTGCTCGTTATACTGTCATGATTGAAGATGAATAGATTGAAAGTTTTTTGAAAAAAAAAATCGAACCGGTCCCAGATCAAATCAAAAGAAGAAGTGCGGAGAGGTTAAGCAAAGTACGCGAGGTGCATGGAATAGTATACAAGTTGTTCTCTTGCTTCACTCCTCCCCTTCCCCTCCCTTTGGAAAAATCTATCTTCCCCACCCCTCCAAGAAACCAAACCATGCAAATACGCAGGTCATCTCTCTCGCTACATCTTCTCAATTCTCATGCATGCATGAGCAGCATGGCGACCATGCGATGCCTCAGGCCAGGCGGCGCTCGCCGCCGGCAGTGCCCTCTCCTCAACGCCTTCTGCTCCTCGCTCGTCGACGGGCTCGCGCACCTGGAGGCCACGCTGTCCGCCGAAGATGACGACGGCGGCGGCGGGTCCGCGGTGTCCATGGGGTGGTGCGCGGACGCCATGCGCCTGGTGAGGCGGATGCAGCGGGACCTGCTGGCCGTCTTCAGGAGCGCCGACGCGCCGGCCGACCCCTGCGGCGGCGAGGACTGGCTGGAGCAGTACATGCAGGAGACGGCGGCGCTGCTGGACTTCTGCAACGCGTTCAAGTCCGCTGTGTCGCGGATGCACCGCTACTGCATGGTGGTGGACTTCGCCGCGCAGGTGGGCTGCGCCGGCGCCGGAGGTGTCGCCGCCTCGCTCGTCGCCGAGAGCGTCGGGGCGCCGAAGGAGACTGACGCGCCGTCGTCACCGGCCGCCGCCGTCCGCGCTAAGCTGTCGGACGTGAAGGCAGTGGTGAGCGAGGCGGAGCGGCTGGGGGGAAAGATCATCTCCAGCTCCAGCGGCAGCGGCAGCATGGTCCTCGTCACGCTCGTCGCCAAGATCACAATGGCCGTCGTGGCCACCTCCGTGCTCCACGCGCTCACCCACGCCTCACCCCCTTCCCTCCTCGACGACGACGTCGGCGTCGGCGGCGCGCACCCGCGCAGCTGCACGCTCGCCCGCGCCGCCGTCCCAGAGCAGCTGCGTCCGTGGCGCGAGTCGCTGTCGGCGATCAACGACCGTGTGGCGGCGCTGCCGGCGAGCATCGCGGAGCACGAGAGTGTCGTCACGGCGGTGAGGGACATGATGGGCGGCAAGACGGAAGGATCAGAGGATCACGTGGAGCTGCTGAGGACGAGGTCCGGCGAGCTCCGGGAGGGGGTGGAGATGTTCGACTGTGTTCTTGATCAAGTCTTTGATGAGGTGATCAGGGGCAGGAACGAGATGCTGGGGATCTTCAGAGACAAGCTCCTCACATAACTGAATTGGGGTGAATTTTAATTACCTCTGGATTTTAATCCCGTGTAAAAATTTGGTGATGTTTGTAATGTTGGATTTGATGATCCTATAAATTGCTAATTCATCGATCAGCTGAAATTTCTATATCTTTTTTCCTTCTTTGTAAAGGGTGTAGAAGTTGTAGCGTGTGGTTTTATGTGTTTGCATTTCAATCTGGTTTGTAACTTGTATTGACAGTGTCCCGGGACTGATCAATAAAGCAAATGACACTTCATTTATTCTTCCACGAGTTAAATAGCTTCAAGCCTGCAACCAGCAAGAGCACATATGCCTTGTTTTTTCTTGAAGCAACATATTGTTTATTGCGCATTCAACACAAAAAAATGTGCTACTTAAAAATATCAGACAAAATTAGGTCCAGTTTGAGGGAAATGAGTTTCCGGAATCAAACATAACACATCAAATCTGAAGATTCCAAAAGTTCAGGCAAAAATCACTAATTTCCTATCCTGGAGAGAATTACAGAGTGCAGCATCCCGTCATAATATTACATTTCACTAGACCATTTTGGATTACATGAGAATACACCATATGATGGTACACAGAGCCTGGCCGGCTCTAGGAGTTCATGCGCAGCCAGACCGTTTCTTTCCCAAAAGAATGAACAAAACTTCACGGCAAGCAACACGAACTTATGAAACCAAACAGCTAGCATTTCCTAACCCGCCTTTGTCGAGTACAAAAAGAACGGCGGAACTAATCTGCAGGATCATGATGTACATGCGATCGCTTGCGGCCATCCATTCAGCATCGACTCCCTGGCCGGACATAGATGTTGACAGTGGTTGAACTTCGTGAGCTGTACCAAAGGTATAATCCTTGTGCTATCTCTGCTTTCTCTCTAAACCCACCCTTTGAAAATCTCTTTGTTATCTTGTTAGCTGTCCACTGCTATGTCTCTCTTCCGATCGATGATGAAATAGTTTTGCCATTGATCGTCTCTCACAATCCTGAAAATTTATAGGATTAATGATTAAACTAAAACGGATATGTCGTATAAATCCTAGCTATGATGGTTAACCGCACCCACCTTAAACATATTGAGGCGAAACGACTTCTTAGGATTCATTCTTCTAAGCTTCAAGTATGTATATGCAAAGCTGAGCTGGTCACGAGGTGTGAAGCGATCAACCTCATTGAACCACAGACAAGAGAATAAGTTGGACATCGGTGTGTGTTCCCTCACGATGAAAGAACCTTCAGGGACATCTGTAACAAGAGGAAAAAGAATTCTTAGGTCAACACAATTCATACACTAGAACTAATACCAGCAGGTAAGAGAACATACAGCTTGGTAGCAGCTTGTGGGGATCCGATGAGTTGAACCTTGTCAGTCCGTCAGCTTGGTAAAACTCAAACTGTTGATCAATTATTGTATGATTGAACTTGTTCAGCTTTTTATTTTGTGCCACTTCCTCCCATACGCAGTGTCGATCATAGTGATTGGAAATAGCATATTCATAACCATGCCGCCAAAGAAAATATTCTAGGATAAGGATAGGATCTGTTTGTAGTCGCAATTTGCTGTCCAGCCAGATCGAGAATCTGATACAAGTGAAGTTCTTAGACAAACCATATTGCAGAACAGGATGGTTCATCACATTAAAGATGTAAAACTAAAGCACAAGCCCCACACTGATTATCTGACAAAGCACATTTACCTTTTCATACTGTGACTTACAAAAAGCACGATAATACATTAGCAGAAAAAAACATACTACATATTTACAATTTATGCTACAGATTAAAAAACGTACTACATGTTTACAAGATTATATATTTTTACCGAACTGAAGTGCTGATCGGCGTGTCAGAAAAAAACATGGTAGTTCAGGGTCTTTTCTCTTTTGTAAAACATATTTTAAATGGGTGATCAAGTTCGCAGCAAATCGGACAGCTGGTATGATTCCAAAGTGGATGACTGTCACCACCAATTGGTTTCTTCAGAGTATAAGAAAGATACCGGAGAGAAGACCACACACAATCTCTGGGTATAAAGAAAGCTATTGTTCCAGTGTCAATGAAGAGAACAAACCATGGGAAACAGGCATTTTGTGCCAGTGTTCGCACTGCTATTGGACAGGAAGAGAACAAACCAGAAACAGAAAACCAATTATTCATCAAACACAGGTCTGCGTATTCAAGACAGCGACACTGACACTATCAAGTTTTAGAAACCAAGATGGATTACTACTCTGAGCAAAGATATAAGCAGACAAGCACACAATACAGATGGGGATGGGATGAGTCCCCGGTGTGGGCAGTATTGCCTGGAACAAATACCCAAGTCCCAGGATATACAGGGGGAGTGGAGAAGGGTTCAAAATTCTGTACTGAAACTACTGGACCTATGGTGTCACTGACTGGTTCTCAGCCAATTATGCTGTTAACCAATAATTTTCCAGAGCTGTCTGACTACCCATTTGATAAAAATTACAGCAACCACAGATAAGTAGCCACAGTATTTGTGTTCAATTAACTAGAAATATCATCTTTTTCGAATCGGTACATGGTGACAACATCATCCTTTCTCATAAACCTCTAATTATGCAGTTTTATGCTAGCATACCGACCATCCAATATTCTGAATCAAACAGCAAATAGGATGCCACAAATTAAATTTGATATTGAAATTTGGATTTCAATAACTTTGGATAGTATGTACTGTTACTTGTCCCAATAAGGATCGGGACAACTGGCTCCCTGGTGCAAAATAACCTTTGATTAATTTGTGAAAAAACTAACACATAATGAACCAGTGTGTGTTGAGCAAAAGGTAAGACTTTTTTGGGAGATGACAAGGTTATGATTTGCCAATGGGGAAATAGCATGCATAACACTAAAAACTACAGTTGAGTCCTTAACTGAAATACATGCATGGCAATCAGGACACAAGATATTATGCAGAAACTCGCTCTTACCTTGACGATGGGAAAAGTCGATGCGCCAAAAGTTTTGGTATTTTCCCAACTCTCCGCATGTCATTATAAGGCATATTCTTAATCAATATGATCTTCCATACACCAATGAAACCCATGTTGTCCATTTTTTGGCCTTCAGATAGCAAAGTTTGCAATGTGACTTCATCCAAAAACATAGCAAAACAAACTGTCTTCTTTGAGAGACTTGTAATCTGCAAAGATATCATAGAAAGACATTTCATTGGATGAATGGATACTACAGGATACTTCATGTTGCGGCATAGCAAAAGAAAAGGTCAGGAATTGCTTAAGTTTAGAGTGTGGTTATGGTGATTTTAGAAAAATGTGAAAAATGAGTTTTCAATCTTGTATCACATATCAACATTAAAGGACTTAGCGAAATCATTATACTATTGATGGAGATGTGATTGCATTTCATAGACCTGTTATCTAAGGTTTTCTTGTGTCTGTATGTGAAACTAATCAGCAGTAAAAATACTGCTTTAACTTTGACAAGTACCTAGAGGCTATAACAGTAAAGCGAAGCTAATGAGATCCTAAACGTTCTGCAAGAAACCATACCAAGAACAAAGGAACCTACAGAAACAAATTGTTATAAGCTGCTTATTGCAACTTATACAGGATGGAGGAATCACAGTAAAAGTGTAAATTTCTCAAAGAGTTATGTGCCAAGAAATGTCATACTGTTTTGCCAAATGGAGTCCTCAGACGATCAGAGTTTCCAAAGATGCAGGAAGATACAGCGATGCGGCATTTGCTCATGTACTTCCTGTCATCCTCAGATATATCAAAACCAGTGCTTGATCCATTAGGCCCCTTAACAAAAGCACATGTCAGTTGTTGGTCATGAGCTACGTATGACTCCTCCCTTTCCTGTAGAGTCTGGTGGCCAGCAAATCTTGGCTCCCAATTTTCTGATCCAGCTGGTTTTTGTTCAATCTCTACATATTCCAACTTAAAGCTAGCAAATTTTTCATTTTTTGCAGGCTCTACAAGTTGAGCAGTGGAGTTCAGGAACTTCATTTCACAAGTTGAACCTGGTTAATATGTTCCAACTAATTAGGTAACCGTCAAGAACAGAGGCTAAATATTTTATGAGTAGATAATAAAGACATGAAACAAGCTTGATTGCAAAAAAAGTGTCATATTTGATATCAACAGAACTTATGGTACAACAAATTATCAAGCTAGAGGATACCCTGCGTGTTGCTGTGGGAATTGGTTGATGAATATTTAGGTTATCACATGAGAACCAAAATGAAAAATACATATGATTTATCATATTTGATTATGTATAGTTGCAAAAATATTTATTGAATGTAAGTATAATAATTGAATGGGAAACATTTTTCCATGCATGGTTGAATGTTGTGGTGGCTCTTTTCCCATGCATAATTCCATGTTGAGGCGGGCTTTATCCCAATCATAATTGTATGGTGAGGTGGGATGCTTGCATGTTGAGATAAATAAGTTAGTGGGGACGACTCTCTTAGGTATATAGGATAGAGCAAAGGTACTGATAGACCTAATAATAAAGCTCACAGATACTGATTTTGACTTGCATAATAAATAATACAGCAAATATATCATGATACCATTGTGTGCTAACATTTTCAGTTAATTCACCAGGACCTGGTCATCTAACATCGGTACCATATCTTCGATTCTTAAATCCAACAGCAAACTATGAAGATGTTATGCCACAAGCCTATCAGTTGGCAGTCTAACATGCTCAAGACATCCAATATTACGGCCATGTCATGCATGTCGTAATATTTAGGTAGCCAGTGGGTACAATATGCATGCTCATATTTTATTCATGACTCAACACTTAAATAGTCACTGCATACAGTACACATCTTATACATGCTAACAGCGTCTCCTATTAGATTCTTACAATCAAATCTCATGTTTCTAAAAAAATAATGATCTCACTACAGCAGAAAAATAGCACGCATATATATAGCTACTTAGCTAGCTGGATTACCTCATAAAGCTATTACGATAGTAATAACAAAAATCTTATGTTATTTTAAGTGAACGGGATCAAAATTCCACCAATTCAGGGAAGAAAAACATGATCCTAAATTCAAATTGCCCGACTCTAGCTTTCAAACTTGAAAAGGGAGAATAACTCACCAGACTTTTTACGCTTTGGTTTCTTCTTGGACCCATGTTTCTTATCACCAGTACCCGAAGCTTTCTTTTGATCCGTGTTAACAGCATCACCGCCATCACTAATCCTTCCACCTGCTTTCATGTGTCTCTCCAAGGCAGCACTCTCTTCCTTCCCTATGTTCTCATGAATACCATCACCAAGCTTCCTACCGGCAGAATGCATCTGAGAATCATCGGGATCATCAATGCCATCATCATACTCATCATCTGGATCAACCTCCCTCATCCCCGTGCCCACCACTCCCATGGAAGCCGCCTCATACTGCTCCAGCTCTTTCCTGCCACCCTCATTGTACAAGGTGCCTCCTTTCCCCCCTTCAGCCAACTCTGGAACCTCCTTGTCAGCACCACCCCTGGTATCCAAGGTCAACCCTTTCTCCTCAATACCGGGATCAGAGCTCACGCTTTTCTCACTGCCACCACGAGCATCAGCAGTGTTTCCACCTGCACCGAAGACCTTCTCCTTCTCGTCCTCCGAGTAGTCTTCGTCGCGCCGTCGATCGTCCTGGTCCCAGTACCTGGAATCCCGCGCACTCCTGCCACCACCGCCATGGCCGAACTTGAGCTCCTTCCAGTTCTTGCTCCGGTTCCACTCCGGCAAACCCTCCCCGCCACCCGAATCCTCTCCGATCTCTGCAAAACAGTACGAACATGTTGTGCATTAAGACAACCGAACTAACAGATAACCAGATCAACCGAACAGAATTTGGATCCCATTCGCATCCAGCCACGCCATGGACGATCCCAAGAGCGTCAAAGATGCCATTTTCTCTCTCCCCTCTCACTCTCTCCTGTCGAAGCAACAAGAACACCGAGCGGACCGCCTCAACCCATCCCCAGAGAAACCACCGTGCCGGGAGTGTGAAACCACGAACCTGCGGGGTCGCGAGAGAGGCGGCGCGAGAGGATGAAGACGCCAGCGAGGAGCAGGACTGCAGCGGCAGCTGCGGCAACGGCCGGCGAGCGGCGGCGCGCGGGTTTGCCGGGGCGGCGGATCCGGGAGGGTTTGGAGGGGTGTGCCCGGTGGTAGTCCGGGAGCGGGTGGTGGGCCCCGCCGCCGCGGGAGTCGAAGAAGCCGCCGCCGGATTGCCTGTACTGCGCCATCAAGCAGAGGCGGTGCTACTGCTGGTGCTCGGCCACCACCATGGACGGGACGGAGGACGGTGGGTGGGGGGAAGCGGACCGGAGTGAAACGGAGGGGCTTTTCTGTAATTTGATCGGGATGGTTGGAGGAGTTGGTTAGTTTGCACGTGATGGTGATGGGGTTAGGAGAAGAGATATCTCTCTCCCTCAGACTGCGAGGTTGGTGAGATGGGAGTGATCAGAGATGAGAGCCGACATGTTAGGCATAGAGCGGGATATTTCTATCAAATAACGTGTTCTTTTTCTTTTTCTTTTTCTTTTGATTGAAAAAGGTCAAATGCCATGTACTTTTTTTGTTTGCTCATAAATAATTTGGATTGCTTACCATATACTCCCTCCGTCCGAAAGTACTTGTCATCAAATTGGACAAAAAGAGATGTATCTAGAACTAAAATACATCTAGATACATCCCCTTTTATTCATTTTGATGACAAGTATTTTCGGACGGAGGGAGTATGTCACATGGTAAATGTCATGTACTTAACTAGCACAAATGACAAATCCTTACAAAAAAGAACACGCTGACAATTTTTTTAATACAATCAAATTTCTGGGGTGTCGAAGTTTTTTTCCTCCTGCATCCATCGGTAATCTCCTTTTGAAATGATGCAAAGGCCAGGGGTTACAGCCTCCTTTTCGGGGGAAAGGAAAAAAATCGGCGACATGTCGTGAGGAAAGCTCGCTGTCGTCTTTAGACCTCTGTTGCAGCGGAGTAAACTTGTTTAAACCTAGGAGATTGTAGGAGTGGTGAAAGGAAAGTCATCAATGTATACTGGAAGACATTAGTGGCCATGATCTGCGTAGGAAATCGCCACGCGGGAGATGAAAAATATGGAGAGGGCACGTAGAAACCCCTTGGACTTGGAGAACACAAACCTCACACGCTCTTCGACGAGGCCAAGACAAGCCAATCTTCGCCCGTCAAAACTTGAGCCGAAGGACCAAGACAACAACATTGTGTGCTCCATGGAATAAAGCGACCGAGCCAAACCTACATAAAAAATGCCATGCCCGACGAGACAGACCTAAGGACACACCATATTTCACGCACCTCCTAGTGATGCGAGGAAGCATCACCGGGACAAGGGCGAGGTGGGAATATCTTATCACACGCCGACAGCGACACCATCATCTTGACACCGCCGAATGGCTACCTATCTAATGCTCCAAGAGGAGAAAAGCATGACTCACAAGGTAGATCGGGTCTCCCCACACCCCACGGAAGATCCCCCGATGAGGATGAGGTCGATGATGCACCAGTGGAGGAGGATGACATCGGAGCAAAACCCTGGATCGCCTTTGGTAGGGGTTGCGTCCCTTGAATAAATAATGTGTTCTTAGTGTATAAATTTCATTAAACAAAACCAAAATAGGTATATAAAAACTTTAAGATATACTTTGCATGACATTCAACTCATAGTCAGTTGATCAAATTAATGATTTAGAAATGGGTGTGCCTAGCGCTCAGGCGGCTGAGATTTAGTTACAATCCTTTCATTTGGGCTCTTATTCTCAATGGTGTGCAAGGTGAACATAATGACATCACGAAGCAAGTCATCAAGATAAAACTCAAGGCTCAATCTTTGTGGCATCCTATTCAATGCACTATGTCCCAAAAGAATCACAAAATCAGTCACTTGGAGAATGTAAAAGAGAATTGGGATACTTTAGTTGAGATTCACAAAGGTGTTGATGAAGGAAATATGCCCTTGAGGCAATAATAAAGTTGATATTTTATATTTTCTTATTCATGATAAAGGTTTATTATTTATGCTAGAGTTGTATTGATCGGAAACTTAAATACATGTGAATACATAAACAAATACCGTGTCCCTAGTAAGCCTCTACTAGACAAGCTCGTTGATCAAAGATGGTTAAGGTTTTCTAACCATAGACATGTGTTGTCATTTGATAATGGGATCACATCATTAGGAGAATGATGTGATGGACAAGACCCATCTGTTAGCTTAGCGTATGATCGTTCAGTTTATTGCTACTACTTTTTTGAATGTCAAATACATGTTCCTTCGACCATGAGATCATGCAACTCCCGAATACCGGAGGAATACCTTGTGTGCTATCAAACGTCACAACGTAGCTGGGTGGTCATAAAGATGCTCTACAGGTATCTTCGAAGGTGTTTGTTGACTTGGCATGGATCGAGATTGTAATTTGTCACTCCGAGTATCGGAGAGGTATCTCTGGGCCCTCTCGGTCATACACATCATAATAAGCTTAGAAGCAAATAACTAAGGAGTTAGTTACGAGATGATGTATTACGGAACGAGTAAAGATACTTGCCGGTAACGATATTGGAATAGGTATGAAGATACCAACGATCGAATCTCGGGCAAGTAACATACCGACAGACAAAGGGAATTGTGTATGTTGTCATAACGGTTTGACCAATAAAGATATTCATAGAATATGTAGGAACCAATATGGGCATCCAGGTTCCGCTATTGGTTATCGACCGGAGAGGTGTCTCGGTCATGTCTACATAGTTCTCAAACCCATAGGGTCTGCACACTTAACATTCGTTGACGATATAATGTTATATGAGTTATATGATTTGGTGACCGAATGTTGTTCGGAGTCCCGGATGAGATCATGGACATGACGAGGAGCTCCAGAATGGTCCAGAGGTAAAGATTGATATATAGGACGATGATATTCGGACACCGAAAGAGTTTCGGAGTCACCAGGTAGTCATCAGATCACCAGAAGGGGTTTCGGGCACCCCCGGGAGGTCTATGGGCCTAATGGGCAAAGGAAGGCACACACAAGCCCACAAGGGGGCTGGCGCGCCCTCTCCCTGGCCGCCAGCCCTAGGGGAAGGAAAGGGGGAGGGTTGGCCCCTCTTGCCTTTCCCTCCTCATGAGAGAAAGGAAAGGGGGGCACCACCTCCCCCTGCCTTCCTCCCGCACGCATACATGGCAGGGGGGCGGCTAGGGCAGGAGCCCAAGTGGGATTCGGCCCCACTTGGGGTGCCTCCTGGCTGCCTTCCCTCCCCCCACCTATATCACTACAAAAAAATACACTTCCGTGATGATACGTGTTTGTCACAGTAGGTCACGTTTTCTGTCATCCATGTACATCCATGACGATTTTATGATAGAATCAAGATAGTCATACCTGTGCTGTCGTAGAAGTGTTCCATGACATTACCAAAATTATCATCATGGAAGTGTCCACTTCCATGACGATAAATCGCGCGTCATAGAAGTGCTTTCGTCAAGGGTGACCGACACGTGGCATCCACTATAACGGAATGTTGTTAAGCTATCGGGTCCGGTTTTGAATCCGATAGCCCGTTAACAACACCGACCAATGGGAATTTTCCACGTGTAAAATCATCATTGGCTGGAGGAAACACGTGTCGGCTCACTGTTGGGACAGATGTCATCCACTCATTGGACCGAAGGCGCCTATGATACGTCAACACGTGGCACGGCCCAACAGAGGCCCATTCTTGTGAAAAGGCCGACCCGTTTGACTTGGTCAAAAGGTGGCGGGTCGGCCCACGGAAAGCCTATTAACGGCCTGTTCGCATATAGCTCATTTACAGCCCGCTAACCCAGGGCCCGTTAGGACCTATCCGAATTAGGCCCAGTAGCGTCATTTGGGCCGTCCAATATGATTCCAGCCCGTTTTAACTTCCGGCCCATGTATGGCCCATGACGTCTTTCGGCCCATATGAGGCCCTTTGTAACTCTTGGCCCATTAACGACCCGTGGTGAAACTGACCCGTAATGAACAATGTATCACTTTATACCCATTAACGGCACGTGGTGAAACTGGCCCGTAATGAACAGTGTGTCACTTTATACCCATTAACGGCCCATTATTCCGTTGGGCCGTTTCCAGCCCATGTTATCTTTCGGCCTTCTCAGGGCCATTTATTCTTGGGCTCATTTCCAGCATTTATTTACTTACGGCCCGTTACTGTCATTTTTTGCTTGTGGGCCAAATTCAGCCCGTGGTTACAGTCGGCCCGTTTGTGGCCCATTAATACGTTGGGCCGTTTTCATAGCGTCATCAAATACGGCCGATTAACAATGGCTCATTATGGTCGGCCCATGAACGGACGATTCCAACTCTAGCCCGTTTATGACCATAATGCGGTCTGTTATTGTCCCATGTTTGGCCAACCGATCATACGACCCGTAGAAGGCCCATTGTGTCCATGGGCCGTAGAAGGCCCATTGCTTCTACGCCCCATAGAAGGCCCATTGTTTCTATGGCCCTTAGAAGGCCCATTGTTTCTATGACCCGTAGGAGGCCCATGGTAACTACAGTAAATATGTAGCCCATAGTTATTGTGGCCTAGTTTTAAAAAATAGGTTATTGCGGCCACTAGCAAAACGCGGAAAAAGAACTGCATTGACTACAAGCAAACAAATAAACATGACAATAAGGAAATAAATAAGCAAGCAACTTATGCTAGGCTATCACAGCTATTACACATATTACATCCACTGGGCATCAAAGTTCGCCACCAGTGCAAATATAGGGAACAAAGCAGCATATAAACGCCGCAGCAAAACAAGTCTAGAACTGAAACCACTTCAGAAGAGCTCAAGAAACAATATCCTGGGTACCCATAATGCTGGCAAGATGCTTAGCAAGATTATTAACTTTCTCTTGTTTGGCACTTAAATCCTCCAGCACTTGTTGTTGCACCAGAAAGTATGCATCTGAATTCTGCAGGGACTTCCTCAGTCCTTCGGCTTCCTGTCGCATAACATCTAATTGATGTCTTTCAACTTGAAGTTGAGACTCAAGAAGCCGAACTGATTCAGGCAGCGAGTTCGAAGAGCTAGTGCTAACAGTAGTAGCCAGTAACTCGAACACTACATAAGACAGGACTTTGGGGTTGTCTCAGTGTCTACAATATAGTTTTTATCAGCTTTCTTGGAGACCAATAGGGATGGCTCACTATCTTGAACCTTATCTGCATTACTTCCTTTACCATTGCATAACAGGGTACTCTTCTCCAGTATTTTATCCGCATTCTAAAAGAGAAACAAACAAACACATCACAGGTTTACAATGTAGTATATGAAACTCATTTTGGTAAACCAATTCAGTAGTAAGGTGGATAGGATAACAGCATGAAACAAACATATATCTATGTAGTATGGTCACTGTATGGTCTATATCATTCTAGTTTATGTTGCCAAATCAAGATAGATACAGTTCGAATCATATCTATTTAAGACAAAGCAGCATAGACAGAATATAAGTGTGGGAAACTACACAGCAATAACAACACTTGTAATGTGCATGGCATGAGAACATAACTGTTTATTGAATTGAAACTGAAATCAACATAGAGCAAGTTACAACAGCAAACACGTTAAAGAAACAGGTTTAAAACATACCTGTTGCGCCATTAGAGTTTCAGTTGCATCCTTCAAATTTGAAATTAGTTGGTATGAGTAAATAAAGTGATGCAAGAGCAAAGTAGTATGGATCATAGCTACGGAACCTGACCCGAGAACAATTCTTCTTCTGCTTTAAGCGTTCGCTTGGGGTTCGGAGTGGTGGTCCTCGTGCTTTGGGCACTGCAGTTGCCTTACTAACTGCTCGTGTTTGGGTGCTCTTTGGTGGAGACGGTGTTGTGTCAACTATTGGATTACTATCTGCTGGGGTTGGGGTTATAAGGGGTGTAGCTGGTTCTCTGTCCAACTGGGTAGGGGTACAATTTGCGTGAGTCTGGGTTATGTGTGGTGGGGCTGGTTCTTTGGCAAGTACAACCGTGGTTCTATCTGCATTGACAAGTAGCACGATCTTTTCTGAAGACCGTGTGTTTACTCCCATAGATACTGCCATCACACCCTCCAATTGAAATGGCTGATAAACAAGAAAAGTAATTGAATGTACAGACATTGTAAGATAGACATGTGCAATGGATAGTAGGGAAGAAAACAGGGCATGAAATAATTCACATTTATGTTGTCTAACCAAACAAAATAACAGGACATAATTTCACATATATGATGGCTAATTAAATAGGATAGCATGACACGGTTTCACATGTATGATGGCTAACTAAACAGGATAGAATGATATACTTCAAAATATGATGACTATGTAAACATGATGACATGATATAACTATACGATATGTCTATTAAAGTGGTTGGCATGCCATAAATCACAAACATGCCGTCAATGGAAACATGATGGTATGATATAATTCACGGATAGAATGACACAATTCAAAATATGATGACTATGTAAACATGATGAGATGATATAACTATATTATGTCTTTAGAAAATGGGTTGGCATGCCATAATTCAGATACATGTTGTCTATGTAAACATCATGGCATGATATAATTCAAATATATGATTTATATACTTTATATACTAAGGAAGTGAGCAGAGGGCAATCACATATATGATGTGTCAGCTAAGGAGATGGCATTCAATATTGTGTATATGATGTAAAAACTAAGCATTGCAATACAACATACGCATGATATTAGTAATATAACCCTGCCAAGTTTGAGCATACACCTTAGGGGGATAATAGTATTGGTCATCTGCCTCTGAATCCTCCTCTGAAGAGCTATCTGTAACCAGCAAGATATCTGCTTCAGCAAGTAGCATTGTCTGCTCCGAAGACCTTGTTTTCACTCCAGATTTCTCCATCACCAATTCAAATGACTGATGCACAGGAATAGCAGTTGAATATACAAACATTGTCGACAAAAGCAATGAGAAATACAAAAAAAGGACGGCATGATATAATTCACACATATGACGCTTGGCTAAACAACATGGCATTGCATAATTCACATATATAATGCCTTGCAACAAGATAGCATTGCATAATTCACATATATAATGTCTTGCAACAAGATGGCATTGCATAATTCACATATATGGTAATTAGACACTAAACAGGTGGCATTCACACAAAGTATGTCTAAACTAAGCAAATGACATAGCAATGCAAGATACCATACGCACAATATGAGCAACATAACCCTGCTAAGTTAGAGCATGCACCTCGGGGGTAAATAGGACTGGTCATCTATCTCTGAATCCTCCTCTGAGGAGCTATCCGTAACCAGCAAGACATGCACTTCGTCAGATAGCATCGTCTGCTCTGAAGACCTTGTTTCCACTCCAGATTTTTCCATGACCGTGCTGAATGGCTGGTGCACAGGAAGAGTAATTGAATGTACTAAAATTGTTGACAAATTTAACACGTAAAAAAATGATGGCATGATATAATTCACATATAAGATGACTGGCTAACCAGGGTGGCATTGCAAAATTCACATATATGATGCCTAGCTAAACAAGATGGCATTGCATGATTCACATATACGATAAAGAAACTAAACAGATGTCATTGACACAAAGCATATCTAAACTAAGCAAATGACATCTTTGATGTATACAGTAAGCAATGCAAGGCACCATATGCATGATATTACCAACATCAACATGCCAAGTTAGAGCGAAGACCTCAGGGGAGTAAATAGGAGAGGTCTTCTCCTTCTGAATCCCCCTCAGAATAGTTATCTTCCTCTTGATTACGATCCGAAATGGGTGGAGGGGGGGCTGCCTTTGCGCCCACCATGGAGCGACGTCTGCATGAAATTTTATTGCCATGCAAGGCTCGTCTCTTTTGCTCTACATGTTCAGTTCCATTGTGTACAATAACTGACATGCATAGGAATAAAACATAGTGAGATTATGTAAGGAGTGTATGCACAAATCCAGAGTGATGGTAGAAAACTGTGGATAGACCCAAAACCAATGATAGTAGGCAGATAATAGATTTAGTTAAAAAATACAGATAATGGCTCCTTTAATGTTTGTTTGCACCCAACATGAAACTCATAGTAGACATCCGAGATTAACCAGATAGTAGACAGATAGTACTGATTGCTGCCCCAATATGTACCCCACAACCATTTAAAAACTCAAGTTTCAGCATTAGTTTGGACCTGACTCGGAGTCTAATAGGTGAACACGACAATAAAAGTAGCATGTCATCATGTTAAGCGATGCATAACGTAAGCAGACACGGAAGAGTGCGACCTCTCTTGCGGACCTGTGTAGTCCTCAAGGTCATTTGCTCAGTTGATGATGGTAATGCAGTTGTCGTGGCTGCCGGCGGCGGGGAAGAAGATCTTAGGCAGCGAAAGATAGTCTGGAGAGCGGATCCCTGTTATGGTGAACCCTACGGTCGTTGGAGTAACTGAGCTGGGGTGGAACACAACGTCCCAGGAGCAGGACACACCACACAAGGTTTTCTTTGACACATATCTGTAACAGAAGTAATTGTGTAAGGGCTTGTTTGAATTTGAGGATTCTAACAATGCAGGGATAGGAAATAGATAGGAATAGGATAGGAATGCATGTGCAAAATAGAGATTTAAAAACACAGGATTTCTGCCAATCTGGGTGTTTGATTCACAAGAATTGGAAGATCACAGGATGCAAAGAAGCATGGTGAGATTAAGTCAAACCGCAAGAAAATGTACGGTTATAATGCTATTATGCTACTATCTCTTAGTCTTGTGCTTCATGAATAGGAATTTGAAAAGGAGGACAAGTGGAAATTAAAATTCCTACGGTTTTTCTTTCAAGGAGACACTAAAGGAACAAATCCTACAGTTTTCATTTGCTCCATTCCTTTGAACCAAATTCATGAATAGTAGTACCATAGGAAACTTTCCAATTCCTATGTTTTTCCTTCACTTTTCCTTTCAAGCACTGGAAATTCTAGTAGGCGGGCTTGAGCAAGGAAAAGCCTACACTAAAAAAATGTTTTTGTGCTACTTCTATTACTTTGGACCCAGGTCACTGCCCTACTAGCTCAACTCCCAGGCCCATCGACAAATGCATAGCTCAAACACGCAGAGATAAATAATTATGGCGTTCAAGAGAGTCCATCACGGATAGCGAAGTTGCCTGGTACCTCACTGCTTGTCATATAGTAGGATAAAATAATCGTATTTCACGTTACTATGTGTGCTCAGTGGACAATATATATAACATGTAGAGTAAAAAAGAGATGCAACAAGTGTACAACCTCTTTGGCGAAGCCATGTTGATCTCAGCATGATTGGGTTGGCCGGTGAGGATACTCCGGCTGACTTGGCTGTTGGAGGAGGGGAAGAAAATCTTAAGCATCTAGAGATGGAGCCCGAGGTATTGCTCCACCGTCATGGAGGGTTTCGTCATTGGAGCAGCTCTGGTGAGTTGTACGACGCCGAGGCTGAAGCGGGACAAGAGAGACAATGTTAACCTGAGTGGAATTCTAATAGCATCTCCAATAGATGACATAAAATACATAACCACAAAGTGCTAGATGTAAAATACATCAGCTGCTCATCTCTGAACTTAACAGTCAGAACTGAATTTAACTATTGAAACTGAACTTAACTGTCGAAACTGAATTTTGCTATCGAAACTGAATTTTACTGTCGAAACTGAACGCACTAGAGGTGAAGCTACACATCAGTCGACTGAATTTTTCATCTCTGGTTAGTCGATTTTGCAGCCGTTGGATACGAAATCAAGGGTCTGCAGTTCATCTTCAACATCCACCCTCCTGAGCCGCCAGCCACCACCGGCCAAACAGCCGACCCCCGCCGCCCGCGGCCGGCGGTGCGCTGCCCCGCCTGCCCTGAAAACACTCCCCACCGGCGTCCGTCGCTGCCACGACCATCCCTCTAGCCCCCCGTGCCGAGATTTTTCTCTGGCGATCTCCACGCCACCGCCCCACCACCACCGGTGACCACCGCCCCCACCCTGAACCCTAAGATAGATAGTGGGGTACCTCTCCGGCGAGTCCCCCTTCCCGCTGCGGCTGGTTCTTCCTTAACTCTAGCGAGCCCCTCCACCCCCTAAAAATCGACTGACCCAAAAGTCGATTCAGTCAACTGAAGTGTAGCTAAATTGGAGCAGCATTGCAAGAAAGAGCAAGAGCAACAGCAACAACAAGAGCAGACCAGTCAGGGGACCGAGAGCAAGAGCAGAGCAGCAGTGCGAGCGAGAGCTAAAGCAGCAGCAACTCCTACTGATGTGGATGTCGCCACCAAGGGAGCGACGCCGTGGAGGAAGTGGCCGCCGCCGCCGCCGTGGGGAGCCGTGCTGTGTCGGCTCGGGACCGAGCGTCGGCAACACTGTGAGATCGAATCAAGAAGAAAATGCGGCGATTAGTGTACAACCTCTTTGGTGGCGCCGATTAGGCCGCAGCTTCATCCGAGGAAACGGTAATGATGTTGTTCTTCCGGTGGTGCAGGTGAAGACGGTGGTGTGGGAATGGAGGTGGCGCGAAAGACAAGGGGAATGTCGGGGCAGCTCCTTGGAGGTGGAGGATGGGGTGGCTGAACCGGCGGGACAACGAGATTGATGACAGATCCTCATCTAATACAGTGGATGAGGGACGTCGAGGTGTTGTTGTTGAAAGGATCGATATAGTTGACTAGAGGGGGGGGGGTGAATAGGCAACTAACAATTTTTAGCTTTTCTTTACCAAATTAAACTTTGCATCAAAGTAGGTTGTCTAAATATGCAACTAGGTGAACAACCTATATGAGGCAACAACAATAAGTGCACAAGCAAGCAAGGGATACAACACAAAAAGCTTGCACAAGTAAAGGCACGAGATAACCAAGAGTGGAGCCGATGGAGACGAGGATGTGTTACCGAAATTCCTTCCTTTTGAGGGGAAGTACGTCTCCGTTAGAGCGGCGTGGAGGCACAATGCTCCCCAAGAAGCCACTAGGGCCACGTATTCTCCTCACGCCCTCACACAATGCGAGATGCCGTGATTCCACTATTGGTGCCCTTGAAGGCGGCGATCGAACCTTTACAAACAAGGTTGGGGCTATCTCCACAACTTAATTGGAGGCTCCCAACGACACCACGAAGCTTCACCACAATGGACTATGGCTCCGAGGTGACCTCAACCGTCTAGGGTGCTCAAACACCCAAGAGTAACAAGATCCGCTAGGGATTAGTGGGAGAATCAAATTTCTCTTGGTGGAAGTGTAGATTGGGGCCTTCTCAACCTATCTCGAGCAAATCAACAAGTTTGATTGGCTAGGGAGAGTGATCGGGCGAAAATGGAGCTTGGAGCAACAATGGAGCTTTTTGGGGAACAGGTAGGTCAACTTTGGGGAAGAAGACCCCTTTATATAGTGGGGAGAACCATCCAACCGTTACCCCTCCAAGCAGCCCTGTAGAGAGCGGTACTACCGCTTGGGTGGGTGGTACTACCGCTGAGCCATCGGTACTACCGTGCCACCTAGTGGTACTGCCGCGCACATGAGGGGAGCAAGGTCCTGGACCCAGAGCGGTACTACCGCGGTGGTAAGGGCGGTACTACCGCTCAAGAGCGGTACTACCGCCACTACTGCCGCAGAACCCAACACGAGAAAACGAGGCCTCGAGTCGAGGCAGTAGTAGCTCGGAGCCACAATGGTACTACGGTGGAAGACATCAAGCGGTACTACCACTGAGGAGTGGTACTACCGCTTGTTGTGCTTCGGCGGTACTACCGCTATGGCCCATGGTACTACCGCTGGGACTAGACAGGGCAAGCCAGGAAGGGAAGGAAAACTCCATTGAAGCGGGAAGGATCAGCGGGTGTGATAAGGATGTGTACGTGTTGATTCCACCCTAGATCCCCTGTTGATAGTACGGTGACTCCTACAAAACTAGTCCACCAACAGAGAAACGAAGGAGCTGCACCGTCTTGAATAAAACACCAAGGGGAGGGAATCGTCTCGTGCCAAAGGATGAATCTCTGAAAATCTCAACGCACACGATTAGTCCGCAAAAGCATTGTCATCAATCACCAAAACACCTTGGGGATAAATATGCCCTTACAATCTCCCCCTTTTTGGTGGATTGATGACAATACGGGATTTGCACAAATGGGAAAAGACATAGGACATGCGCAATCCCCACAACTCTAAAATGTAGATGGGCTCCCCCTAGATGTGTGCTATCTAGATAAGTGCTTTGGACTGCACGACACACACACTAGGATCAATGCTCCCCTTACATTCTAGACAAACAACCTAAGCAGGATATATGAGAGCAAAGTATATAACATGGTAAGCATGCAACTCATAAGATACCGAAGGACTAGATAGACATAGATAATGATAATATAAAGATAAGGTAGCATATGTCTCATACCATATGTTCCTAAACTCTTTCCCCCTTTGGCATCGAGAGACCAAAAAGAGAAAGAGTGTTGCTACGGCTCCAGGTGATAGCAAGCGAGGGTCTCGAACATCATATCCCAGCGGGATCATCTGCGCCGCCGTCGTTGGTCGGGAACTGCTCGGCATCAGAATCTGTCCACGGGCAGTGCTGCTGAATCCACTCCTCCTCCTCAGTAAGCTGGTCCTCAGATCCACTGTTAATGGTTGTCGGCGTTCTGGGAACGGGGGTCCTCAGGCTTGCCTGCCTGTGGCCTGTGGCGTGGCTCAAGCGAAGGCCCAGTGCAGCCCAACTTCATCAGCTCAAGCTCAAGACCCTCGCGAGGGGCCAAGCCTCGCGGGGCGGACGACAGGATGCTTCCTCAGGAGTAGCCTCATCAGACAGGCCCGCGAGGAGGTGGAGAGATCAAGGCAGGGCACCTCATGAGGAGCCCGTGACGCAAGCCATGACGATCGAGACCAGGCGGGCGCCAGCCTGCGCAGTGTCCTTGTTTCCCCTTTGGTGCAAAGGGGGCAAGCACAGGCCAAGGCATCAGGCAAAGGTTACCATTTTGGTGCAACAAGACCAAGACCAGCGGAACGGCAGGAAGGAGGTCATCGTGGAGCCCAGGACGGCATCACCGCTAGAGTCTTTGGCATTCGAAGACCAACTTTAGTCAGGATAAGTGTACTAGATGTTCCCCTTCAAAATGGCCAATTGTTGGCGCCCTTCCCGCTCATTATTTGGGAAGAGGCCTAGGGCCTCCCTCTATAAATAGGACTAGCCACCACAGTGGGAAGGCATCTAGAGATCTGATAGGCACCAAAGAGGCGACTGAACTCACCCAACCAGTTCATTGCACCAGCTCAAGAACAGCCCCTCGTGAGGCTGTTCTCTCTTTGTATTGTTCATCGTCAGCCCGTGAGGCAATCCACACACCACAAACTAGAGTAGGGTATTACACCACAATGGTGGCCCAAACTAGTATAAACCTTGCGTCTCTTGCGCTGTTCTTCGTGTAGTCTAGATCCTTGCGAGTCTTCGAAACGCGAGCTGGTAGGGGAAAGATCTTCGT
This sequence comes from Triticum aestivum, assembly GCF_018294505.1. Classification (NCBI taxonomy): domain Eukaryota; kingdom Viridiplantae; phylum Streptophyta; class Magnoliopsida; order Poales; family Poaceae; genus Triticum; species Triticum aestivum. The sequence continues at coordinate 110,532,307 of NC_057804.1, read as the reverse complement.
GCGCACCCCAGAGTTCGAACCTCAAGGGTCTGCTGGAACCCGAAATCCGACATTTGGCGCGCCAAGTAGGGGTGCGTCGGAATCTTTCTTCCGCTGATCGCGTGTGATCTTCCATCGTGTCCATGGCTGACGCTCGCCGGGCTCGCGCCGAGCGTCGGGCTGCTCTCGCCACCCGCGTCACCCAGACGGCGCCCGTCGGCGGACGCCCCCGTCGTTCCCCGTCGTCTACCGCCAACGCCGCCACCGGCCCGGCGGGGAACGAGCGGCAGGCCTCGGCCCTGCATCCTTCAGTGCGTCGGGAAGGCCGCACTGCCTCCTCGTCGCTGACTCTAGCCGGTTCATCGTCCCACGCCCATCGCGCCCCCACGGACGCGCACGCTGCACTGCTCCTGGCGCGTGAGCTCCTGCACTACCGTCCCGTCGACGACCTCTATGAGGACTGGCTCGCCCGCATCACCGAGCTCGTCAGCGCTGCAGGGGGCTCTCCTATGCCGTCTCTCTCGCTGCCTCGCCCTCCATCCTGTGTAGGAGGCATGGATCAAGAGGCGCCTCCGCCACCTCCTCCTCAAGAAAGCGCCTTGGCTCCAAGGCGCGCGGCCCCAGGACGAGACCCATCGCGTCCGGTGCCTACACCATAAGAAAGGAGTTGCCAAGAAATCCCTCGCCCCCAAGAAGGTGCTCACGTGCTCCCTGCACCGGCACGTCATGACCGTGCTCCTACTCCAGCGTGCCAAGACCCTGCGCTGCTCCTAGCAGCAGTGCGCGGAGACCTCCAAGATCGAGCCCTTCATCACCAAAGGCCTCCTGTGGCCACTGCAGGCTGTCGTGCCTTCACCGCCGAGCTGCACAGCGTGGCCTGGCCGGACAAGTTCAAGCCAGATCTGCCCCACGCTACAACGACACTGCAGACCCCGTAGAGTTCCTGCAGCTCTACGAGCTGGACATCGAAGCCTCCAACGGGTACGAAAAGTTCATGGCGAATTGGTTCCCCATGGCGCTCAAGGACGGTGCCCGCACCTGGCTCCTGAACCTGGCTCTCCTCCTGGGACAAGATGCACACTCACTTCATCGCCAACTTCCAAGGCACTCGCGACCGGCCCCTGACACGTCTCCGTCGTATCTACTTTTCCAAACACTTTTGCCCTTGTTTTGGACTCTAACTTGTATGATTTGAATGGAACTAACCCAGACTGACGCAGTTTTCAGCAGAATTGCCATGATGTTGTTTTATGTGCAGAAAATAAAAGTTCTCAGAATGACCTGAAACTCCACGAAACATCTTAGAAAAAACAATAAAAAATCCTCTCCAAAGATGAAGAGCAGAGGGCCCACACCTTGTTCACGAGGGTGGGGGGCGTGGCCCCCCTCCTGGGCGTGCCCCCTACCTCGTGGGCCCCCTGGACACCTTCCAACGCCAATTTATTGGCTTCCGGGGAGAAAAAAAATCAGAGAGAAGAAATCATCGCGTTTTACGATACGGAGCCGCCGCCAAGTCCTAATCTCTCTCGGGAGGGCTGATCCGGAGTCCGTTTGGGGCTCCGGAGAGGGGGATTCGTCACCATCGTCATCATCAACCATCCTCCATCACCAATTTCATGATGCTCACCGCTGTTCGTGAGTAATTCCATCGTGGGCTTGTTGGATGGTGATGGGTTGGATGAGATTTATCATGTAATCGAGTTAGCTTTGTTAGGGTTTGATTCCTAGTATCCACTATGTTCTGAGATTGATGTTGCTATGACTTTGCTATGCTTAATGCTTGTCACTAGGGCCCGAGTGCCATGATTTCAGATCTGAACCTATTATGTTTTCATGAATATATGTGTGTTCTTGATCCTATCTTGCAAGTCTATTGTCACCTACTATGTGTTATGATCCGGCAACCCCGAAGTGACAATAATCGGGACCACTCCCGATGATGACCGTAGTTTGAGGAGTTCATGTATTCAGTATGTGCTAATGCTTTGTTCCGGTTCTCTATTAAAAGGAGGCCTTAATATCCCTTAGTTTCCAATAGGACCCCGCTGCCACGGGAGGGTAGGACAAAAGATGCCATGCAAGTTCTTTTCCATAAGCACGTATGACTATATTCGGAATACATGCCTACATTACATTGATGAATTGGAGCTAGTTCTGTGTCACCCTATGTTATGACTGTTACATGACGAACCACATCCGGCATAATTATCCATCACTGATCCGGTGCTTACGAGTTTTCCATATACTGGTTCTCGCTTATTTAATTTTCCGTTGCTACTGTTACAATCACTACAAAATACAAAAAACATTACTTTTGCTGTCTTTACTTTTGTTACCGTTACCACCACTATCATATTACTTTGCTACTAAACACTTTGCTGCAGATACTAAGTTTCCAGGTGTGGTTGAATTGACAACTCAGCTGTTAATACTTGAGAATATTCTTTGGCTCCCCTTGTGTCGAATCAATAAATTTGGGTTGAATACTCTACCCTCGAAAACGGTTGCGATCCCCTATACTTGTGGGTTATCAAGACCTTTTTCTGGCACCGTTGCCACGGAGCATAGCTCTATTCTTTGAGTCATTTGGGATTTATATCTGTTGGACACTATGAAGAACTTGAAAGATGATCGAACTACTATTTTGCCCTCAACTACGAGGGGAGGTAAGGAACTTCCATCTAGCTCTGCACTAGATTCTCCTTCCGTTATAAGTAAGCTTGCGACACCTAAACCTGCTACTGCTATGAACTCTGATATGTCGCATGTTATTGATGATGCCACTTCTGCTATGCATGATACTTATGATGAAACTACTTCTATGCTTGATAATACTGTGCCCCTTGGTAAATTTCTTGATGAGCAAATTGCTAGGTCTAGAGAAAGAGAAATTATTGAATCTGAATACGATGATGAGAGTGATGATGAAAATATGCTTGCTATTCCTGAGGGTTATCTTTTTAATGCGGAATCTTCTGCAGCTATTTTTGCTTGCCAGGATAGATACGAACTTAAGAGGTTGCTAGTTAAATGGAGTAAATAATCTCTTAGAGATAGAATGAGACCCGACCCTGCTTTTGCTACTTCACCTATATGTGTTCCCGATAAGGATTATTATGAATTTTCTGTTGATCTAGATATAATTACTTTGCTTGAATCTGATCTTTCTATGGCTATGAATCTGAAACTGTTGTGGCACATCTTACTAAGTTAAATGATATAGCCGCCCTGTTTACTAATGATGAGAGATCGCGCTACCTTTATTTACTCAAAATATTTCCGTTCTCATTAAAGGGTGATGCTAAGATATGGTTTAATTCTCTTGATCCTGGTTGTGTGTGTAGTCCCCAGGATATGATTTATTACTTCTCTGCTAAATATTTCCCTGCTCATAAGAAACAAGCTGCTTTGAGGGAAATATACAACTTCGTGCAAATTAAAGAAGAGAGTCTCCCACAAGCTTGGGGGAGGCTTCTCAAGTTACTTAATGCTTCGCCTGATCATCCTCTTAAGAAACCTGAAATACTTGATATCTTTTATAATGGACTAATCAATGCTTCCAGAGATTACCTGGATAGTTGTGCTGGTTCTCTTTTCAGGGAAAGAACACCGGATGAAGCTGAAATTCTATTGAATAATATGTTGACAAATGAAAATAATTGGGCACCTCCCGAGCCACCTCCTGAGCCAGCTCCTGAGCCAATTACTGAGCCTATTCTTGAACCAACTCCAAAGAAGAGAGGTGTTCTATTTCTCAGTTCCGAAGATATGCAAGAGGCAAAGAAATCTATGAAAGAAAAAGGTATTAAAGCTGAAGATGTTAAGAATTTACCTCCTATTGAAGAAATACATGGTCTTAATTTACCGCCTGTTGAAGAAGTTTATGATCTCAATTCCTTATTCATTGAAGAACCTCCTGATCCCGATATCCCGACACAGGTTGTAAAGGTAAATTCTGTCTATAGATATGATAAAGCTGAAGTCCCTCCTACTAAAATTGCTAGTCAGTGCTTGGATGAGTTTGATAACTTTATGTTTAAGCAAGATGATTTTAATGCTTATTTTGGTAGACAATTAAAACAAGATGCTTATATGATTAAACGCTTGGGTGATTATATGGCTAATATTAGAGGTGAGCTTAAACTTGTTAGCAAACATGCTTCTATGGTTACCACTCAAGTAGAACAAGTACTTAAGGCTCAAAAAGAAGTGCTTGATGAAATAAATAGTAAGAAAAATGATTATGCTGTTAGAGTGGCTACTAGAACTGGTAGAATGACTCAGGAACCTTTGTATCCTGAAGGCCACCCTAAGAGAATCGAGCAAGATTCTCAGAGAAATAATATCGATGTACCTAGTTCCTCTAAAAGGAAGAAAAAGAAAAATGATAGGACTTTGCAAACTTCTAGTGAACCTATTGCTGAACCACCTGAGAATCCAAATGATATTTTCATGTCTGATGCTGAAACACAATCTGGTAATGAACATGAACCTAGTGAAAATGTTAATGATGTTCATGATGATGCTCAACCTAGTGATGATAATGATGTAGAAGTTGAACCTGCTGTTGATCTTGATAACCCACAATCAAAGAATCAACATTATGATAAAAGAGACTTCGTTGCTAGGAAACATGGTAAAGAAAGGGAACCATGGGTTCAGAAACCCATGCCTTTTCCTCCGAAACCATCCAAGAAAAAGGATGATGAGGATTTTGAGCGCTTTGCTGAAATGATTAGACCCATCTTTTTGCGTATGCGATTAACTGATGTGCTCAAAACAAATCCTTATGCTAAGTGTATGAAGGATATCATTACTAATAAAAGAAAGATACCGGAAGCTAAAATTTCCAACATGCTTGCTAATTATACTTTTAAAGGTGGAATACCAAAGAAACTTGGAGATCCCGGAGTACCTACTATACCATGCTCCATTAAGAGAAATTATGTTAAAACTGCTTTATGTGATCTTGGAGCCGGTGTTAGTGTTATGCCTCTCTCTTTATATCATAGACTTGACTTGAATAAGTTGACACCTACTGAAATATCTTTGCAAATGGCTGATAAATCAACTGCTATACCTGTCGGTATTTGTGAGGATGTGCCTGTTGTGGTTGCAAACGTTACTATTTTAACGAACTTTGTTATTCTTGATATTCCCGAGGATGATAGTATGTCTATTATTCTTGGAAGACCTTTCCTTAATACTGCAGGGGCTGTTATTGATTGCAACAAAGGCAATGTCACTTTTCATGTTAATGGCAACGAGCATACGGTACACTTTCCAAGGAAACAACCTCAAGTTAATAGTATCAACTCTATTGGAAAAATTCCATTGATTATATTTGGAGGTTTTGAATTTCCTCTCCCTACTGTCAAGAAAAAGTATGATATTCTTATTGTTGGGGATTTTCATATCCCCGTTGAGGTAACTTAGTGTTATTCGAAATTTCTCCGGTTCCGTGATTATTCGGAATGAGTTTGTTAACAAGACTTGATCAACCTTGTTAGTGGGTTCATTTTGATGATCACGAGATGGATGAAACTAGAAGCACAACCTTCTGTACCCTCGTTATATTTTCTGTTATTTAGTAGAAATAAAGTAAAATAGTATTTTTCTGTCTGTCTCCTGACTTATCCGTGCAATATAAAAATATCCCGAAAATAAAAGTCCTCAGAATGCCATGCCAATTTAATATGATTTTTTCAGGATTATTTGAGGATTTACTATGCAAAAATTACCGCGGGGGGAGCTGTCACCTGGCCACGAGGGTGGAGGGCGCGCCCTACCCCCCTGGGCACGCCCCCTGCCTCGTGGGCCCATGGTGGCCCTCCTCCACTTATCCCTGCATCCATCTTCTTCCTCTGCCTCACACAAACATGAAAAACCAACTCAAGCACGAGTTCCAGCCCCCGTTGCTGTGATTTTCGATCTCCTTGCTCAAAGCACCTCTCGCAAAACTGCTTGGGGAGATTGTTCCTTGGTATGTGACTCCTCCATTGGTCCAATTAGTTTTTGCTCTAGTGCTTTATTCATTGCAAACTTATGCTGCATACGTGCCCATGTTCTTGAGCTTGCATGTCAAAGTCATATGGTTCCAAGTAGTTCTAATGCTTGATATAGGCTCTAGGCACTTGTGGGAGTTGTTGCTATCAATTTTATTGAAGTTGGTTCACTTTTATTTGAAGTTACTAAAAATTTCAGATTGTTTCAAAAATAATGAAGAGACTTTTGAGGGGCTCGTCAAGCCGAAGCTCGAAGGAAAAACAAAAGGAAGAAGAGCAGAAACCCAAATTTAATTTGCCTCGCACCGCCAAGGTCCGGCCGTGTGAATGGCCTTCCGAGGACTTCTTGAGGACAGCCGGGATTTATGAGGATTTCTATTTATTAATTGAGAATGCTGGCCTCACCGACTTCCTTCGCGACCAACGTCATCAGTATCTCTTACTCACACATACTTTTGTGCAAAACTTCTACTTTTTCCCTAAGAAATCACCTCCATCAGTAGAGTTTCATTTATATGACGTTGTTAAGGGGATGCCATTAGCTGAATTTTGCGAGGTTTGCAAAATACCCTTTGAGGGCACCTTGGATGAACCACACCGTAACGAAGTAGAAGCCTTTATTAACACTATCACTGTGGGAGAAACCAGGATGGTTCTGATGCAAGGATTACTAGCATACATTTTCCTGTTTTACGCTACTTTGCCTTATTTGCTAGTCGTTGCTTGATTGGTCGCGGGAACTATGGAAACCTTAGTGTTCCTGATATTAGCATTTTGTTCCATGGTTTATACCGCAATAACTCTGTTAGTATGGGTGGAATTGTTGCTAGACGGTTAAGTCTGAACCATACTAAGGGCTCCGTCTTTGGAGGCATTTATGCTTCGTGCCTAGCTGAATATTTTGAAATACCTATTAGGCATGAGGATAAAGAGGAAACATCGTTGCCCCGTGTTTATTGATATTATAAGAGTATGCTAGCGCATGATTTTCTTGTTAAGAGTCGTGAAGGGGAGCTCAAATATAAATTGTACTTTGAAAACATCACCCTGAGACTATTACTTTGCCTGCTCCCTCTTTGTTTAACTTGTCTGCAGGTCCTCACATCGTTCCGTGGACGGCCGTTCAAGCCTATCGGAATCCTGCACCCGCCCCGGAACCGGAGCCACAAGATGAGCCTCCACAACAGTCTGTTTATTCTTGGGATCCAGAGGTGGTTGCCAGCCAGTGGCAGTCAGAGTCTTCTTCATCGCAGTATGACCCCAGCTTCACCTACGGGTATTCGCCAGGTTATCCCTGGCAATAGACCAACTTCGGCCAAAAGCCTAAGCTTGGGGGAGTACGTATCTCTCACCGACATTACATTCATGTTCACACACACTCATTGCTAGATGTCGGTGCTCATACTCTTTCACTATAATATCCATGCTAGTTTATTTTCTTTTTCCTGCCTTCTTCTTGTGAGTTTAATAAACCTTAAGAAAAACAAAAAAATTAGTAGTAGTTTATTTCTTTGTTGTAGTAACTAAAAGGAAAACCCAAAAATATTTCCCATTCTTCTTTTGCTTGTTGGGAGCTTTCCCGTGTAAATAGTTTTTATTTCTTTTCTTTTCTTTGAGGGTTAGTAGGAGAAGACCATGATTAAATTGTTGAAGTGGCTCTTATATGCATCATTGTAGATTTAACCAAGAGCCCATACTGCCTTGTCTTCTCCTGTTTATTGAATGCTTGTAGATTCCAGCTTAGTCCAATGCACGTGCACTCTTATTATTATACACATCGTTCGGTCGTGCAAGTGAAAGGCAATAATGATGATATATGATGGACTTATTGGGATGAGAAAAGCTGGTATGAACTCGACCTCTCTTGTTTTTGTAAATACGATGAGTTCATCGTTCTTGATTCAGCTTATTATGAATAAACATGTTTGCAATGACATTTAGAGATTATAGTTGCTTGTGGCATGCTTGATTAGCTATGAGTTATAATGGTTTACCTTGTGTGCCAACATGCTATTAGAATGATTATGATGTGGTATGATGGGATGGTATCCTCCTTAAATGAATGACTCGACTTGGCACATGTTCACGCATGTAGTTGAATCATATCAACACAGCCTTCATGATATTTATGTTCATGGTGGATTATATCCTACTCATGCTTGTATTCGGTGTAAATTAATTTTAATGCATGTTTACGACTGTTGTCGCTCTCTCAGTTGGTCGTTTCCCAGTCTTTTGCTAGCCTTCACCTGTACTAAGCGGGAATACTGCTTGTGCATCCAAACTCCTTAAACCCCAAAGTTGTTCCATATGAGTCCACTATACCTTCCTATATGCGGTATTTACCTACTGTTCCAAGTAAATTTGTATGTGCCAAACTCCAAACCTTCAAATGAAATTCTGTTTTGTATGCTCGAGCAGCTCATGTTTCAACTAGGGCTGCCCTTATCTTCCATGTTAGGCGGGTTATTCTCAAGAGGAGTGGACTCCGCTCCTCATTCACGAGAAAATGGCTGGTCACCGGGATGCCCAGTCCCATGCTTTATGCAAACTAAATCAAAATAATTGCAAACAAAACTCCCCCTGGGACCCGTTGAATGTTGGAGGCACTCGTTGTTTCGAGCAAGCCATGGATTGATGCTTGTGGAGGAGGGGGAGTATAAACTTTACCATTCTGTTTGGGAACCGCCTATAATTTGTTTAGCATGGAAGATATCGTCATCTCATAGTTGTTGTGTTGACAGCAAAAGTATGCCGCTCAAAATGTTATTCAATCTCTGTTTTAAAATCGAGCTCTGGCACCTCTACAAATCCCTGCTTCCCTCTGCGAAGGGCCTATCCATCTACTTTTATGTTGAGTCATCATCCCTCTTATTAAAAGCACCCGCTGGAGAGCACACTGTCGTTTGCATTCATTATAATTGGTTTATATTGGGTATGACTTGACTGGATCTCTTTTACCATGAATTACAATGTTTAGTCAGTCCTTGATCTTTAAAGGTGCTCTACATTTATGTTTTGCGGTCTCAGAAAGGGCTAGCGAGATACCATTTTGTTATATCATGTTATGATTATTTTGAGAAAGTGTTGTCATCCGAGTTTTGTTATTATAGCTCGCTAGCTGATTATGCTATTGATATGAGTAATTGTGAGACCTATGTGTTATTGTTAGTATGGTTAGTTCATAATATTTGTTGAAACTTGAATGCTGGCTTTTCATGTTACAACAACAAGAGCAAACATAGTTTGTAAAAGTTTTTTCTTTTTCTCTTTCAGTCTGTCAACTGAATTGCTTGACAAGCAAGGGTTTAAGCTTGGGGGAGTTGATACGTCTCCGCCGTATCTACTTTTCCAAACACTTTTGCCCTTTATTTTGGACTCTAAGTTGTATGATTTGAATGGAACTAACCCGGATTGACGCTGTTTTCAGCAGAATTGCCATGATGTTGTTTTATCTGCAGAAAATAAAAGTTCTCGGAATGACCTAAAACTCCACGGAACATCTTAGAAAAAACAATAAAAAATCCTCGCCAAAGATGAAGACCAGGGGGGCCACACCCTTTTCACAAGGGTGGGGGGCGCCCCCCCTCCTGGGCGCGCCCCCCTACCTCGTGGCCCCCCTGGACACCTTCCGACGCCAACTCCAACTCTATTTATTGGCTTTCGGGGAGAAAAAAATCAGAGAGAAGAAATCATCATGTTTTATGATACGGAGCCACCGTCAAGCCCTAATCTCTCTCGGGAGGGCTGATCTAGGGTCCGTTCAGGGCTCCGGAGAGGGGGATTCGTCGCCGTCTTCATCATCAACCATCCTCCATCACCAATTTCATGATGCTCACCACCGTGCGTGAGTAATTCCATCATAGGCTTGCTGGACGGTGATGGGTTGGATGAGATTTATCATGTAATCGAGTTAGCTTTGTTAGGGTTTGATCCCTAGTATCCACTATGTTCTGAGATTGATGTTGCTATGACTTTGCTATGCTTAATGCTTGTCACTAGGGCCCGAGTGCCGTGATTTCAGATCTGAACCTATTATGTTTTCATGAATATATGTGTGTTCTTGATCCTATCTTGCAAGTCTATTTTCACCTACTATGTGTTATGATCCGGCAACCCCGAAGTGACAATAATCGGGACCACTCCCGGTGATGACTGTAGTTTGAGGAGTTCATGTATTCACTATGTGCTAATGCTTTGTTCCGGTTCTCTATTAAAAGGAGGCCTTAATATCCCTTAGTTTCCAATAGGACCCCGCTGCCACGGGAGGGTAGGACAAAAGATGTTATGCATATTCTTTTCCATAAGCACGTATGACTATATTCGGAATACATGCCTACATTACATTGATGAATTGGAGCTAGTTCTGTGTCACCCTATGTTATGACTGTTACATGACAAACCACATCCGGCATAATTATCCATCACTGATCCGGTGCCTATGAGTTTTCCATATACTGGTTCTCGCTTATTTACTTTTCCGTTGCTATTGTTACAATCACTACAAAATATCAAAACATTACTTTTGCTGTCTTTACTTTTGTTACCGTTACCACCACTATCATATTACTTTGCTACTAAACACTTTGCTGCAGATACTAAGTTTCCAGGTGTGGTTGAATTGACAACTCAGCTGCTAATACTTGAGAATATTCTTTGGCTCCCCTTGTGTCGAATCAATAAATTTGGGTCGAATACTCTACCCTCGAAAACTGTTGCGATCCCCTATACTTGTGGGTTATCAGCCCCCAGCCATGAGTGACCTGCACCGCATCAAGCAACAGCCAGGAGAGACCCTGCAGAAGTACATCCAGCGCTTCAACAACGCTCGCCTCAAGATCCCCAGGGTGACTGAGGAAGCCATCATCTCAGCCTTCTCCGATGGCGTGCATGACATCAAGATTAAAGAGAAGCTAGCAATCCTTGAAGACCTGTACACATCCCTGGAGCTGTTCAACTTGGCGACCAAATGTGCCAGGGCTGAGGAAGGGCGCCTCTCCCTCCTCGAGCTTCCGGCTGCCGATCCAGAAGAGAAGAAGCCCAAGGTCAAGGACGTGAAGCGTAAGGGAGCTGCTGCGCTCGCAGCAGAGCCAGACGCCAAGCGAGGCAGGGATCAGCTTGAGTCATCCAAGGGTAGCCGGTACTGCATGTACCACAACCTCCACACCCACAACACCAACGAATGTCAGGAGCTCAGGGCCGTACGAGATGGGCGTATCGGTCGATGCCCCAAGCGCAATGATCAGGGCTATGGCCGAGGAGGAGGAAGAGGTGGAGGACAATGGGAGGACCGTGGCCCTCGCCAAGGGTGGCGTGACTGACCTCGCGAGGACCGTTGGCAGGACCAACCTCGCGAGGGAGGTTGGAGGGATCAGCCCCGTGAAGATCGCCCGCACGGCAACGCAGGCCTCCCACCTCTGCCACCATCGCCAAGGAGGAATGAAGACCAGCATCAGGACGAGGGGGCTGGGGGCTTCCAGGAGCCGCGCGCAATCACTTGCATCCTCGGCGGCGCCCAGGCCCCAGCCTCACAGCGCATCTTTAAGCAGTTTGCTTGCGAGGTGAATGTAGTCCTCCCCAAGCTTGAGGCCACGCGTCCCCTCAGGTGGTCTGCATGCGCTATCATGCAAGTCACCAGGATCCTCATCGATGGCGGAGCGGGACTCAATGTCCTGTCCGTCGAGACATTCAACAATCTCCCAAGTGCCATATGATCAGCTTCAGCCGACCAAGCCTTTCTCAGGAGTCACTGATGGTTCCACCGTTCCGATAGGGCAGGTTCGCCCTCCAGTCACCTTTGGGCAGCGCAACAACTACCGCACCGAGCTCATTGACTTTGATGTCGCCCACATTCGCCTGCCATACAATGCCATCCTCGGGTACCCAGCCCCAGCCAAGTTCATGGCGGTGACTCACCATGGCTACAATGTCCTCAAGATGCCAGGAAGTGGCGGAGTCATCATAGTACCCTGTGAGGAAAGGGATGCAGTGTGTTCTCTTGAGCGTGCCTTCCAAGCCGCGACAATCGAAGACCCAGATCACAGGAGCGGGAGACTTCCCGAGGCAGTCCCTCAGAAGAAGAAGGCTTCACCTGGCCCAAGCCATCAGGAGGTGGGTGCCTCTGGAGGCGTTGCATCAGGATTCATGCCCGTTCAGGGGGTGCCACCCTCTATCGCATAGGAAGGCGCACCCGGCACCCTCCTCGGGCCGGGCTCGGGGGCTCTTTCTTGGAAAGCCACCGACCTTGCCAAGGTCACAAGGGAGGCGCTTGGGCACCACTTGGAGGCGTGCTTCAAGGCGCGTTTCCCTCAGGAAGGTATGAGGCAAGGAGGGCCAAACCCTTAGGAGTTCGTCGCGAGGAACACTCAGGAGCTACAGGAGTCAAGAGTCATGCGCGGCAGTCGCCGCCTACCCATCGCAGCCCCCCATCCAGGCGAGGATGGCAGGCTACGCGTCTGCATCGACGTGCCAGGGCTCAACCGAGCTGCGTCTCAGGAGCGCCTCTGGCCTTCGCGCGTGGGGCGTTGCGAGGGTACACCTCACAGTTATGTTCGCATGCCTTTTGGCCTGCCGAACGCGGTCGCCGCTCATCAGTGCCTGCTGAGGAGCATTCTGGAGGCTCAGGAGGTCAGGCAATGCACAATCCTGGTGGAGATGGAGATGGTCCTTGAAGAGCCACCTGCGCCCCCGGAGCCTCCCGAGGCTATGGGCCCTGGGAGATCATAAGGATCGGCTTCCGCGTCACGCGTCATTGATACGTCTCCAACGTATCTACTTCTCCAAACACTTTTGCCCTTGGTTTGGACTCTAACTTGCATGATTTGAATGAAACTAACCTGGACTGACGCTGTTTTCAGCAGAACTGCCATGATGTTGTTTTATGTGTAGAAAAGAAAAGTTCTCGGAATGTACTGAAAATCCACGAAGGCACTTTTCAAAATTAATAACATTTTTTGGCGAAAGAATCAAGGCTAGGGGGCCCACGGGCTGTCCATGAGACAGGGGGCGCCCCCTAGGGCTCGCCCTCCTATCTCGTGGCCCCCCTGGACCTCCTCCGACCTCAACTCCAACTCCATATATATCGTCTCGGGGAGAAAAAAATCAGGGAGAAAGTTTCATCGCGTTTCACAACACGGAGCCGCCGCCAAGCCCTAATCTCTCTCGGGAGGGCTGATCTGGAGTCCGTTCGGGGCTCCGGAGAGGGGGATTCATCGCCGTCATCATCATCAACCATCCTCCACACCAGTTTCATGATGCTCACAGCCGTGCGTGAGTAATTCTATCATAGGCTTGCTGGACGGTGATGGGTTGGATGAAATTTACCATGTAATCAAGTTAGTTTTGTTAGGGTTTGATCCCTAGTATCCACTATGTTCTAAGATTGATGTTGCTATGACTTTGCTATGCTTAATGCTTGTCACTAGGGCCCGAGTGCCATGATTTCAGATCTAAACCTATTATGTTTTCATGAATATATGTGTGTTCTTGATCCTATCTTGCAAGTCTATAGTAACCTATTATGTGTTATGATCCGACAACCCTGAAGTGACAATAATCGGGATACTTCTCGGTGATGACCGTAGTTTGAGGAGTTCATGTATTCACTATGTGTTAATGCTTTGGTCCGGTTCTCTATTAAAAGGAGGCCTTAATATCCCTTAGTTTCCTTAAGGACCCCTGTCGGTGTCAAAACCGGCGGATCTCGGGTAGGGGGTCCCGAACTGTGCATCTAGGCGGATGGTAACAGGAGACAAGGGACACGATGTTTTACCCAGGTTCGGGCCCTCTTGATGGAGGTAAAACCCTACGTCCTGCTTGATTGATATTGATGATGTGGGTATTACAAGAGTAGATCTACCACGAGATCGAGGAGGCTAAACCCTAGAAGCTAGCCTATGGTATGATTGTTGTTCGTCCTATGGACTAAAGCCATCCGGTTTATATAGACACCGGAGAGGGCTAGGGTTACACAGAGTCGGTTACAATGGTAGGAGATCTACATATCCGTATCGCCAAGCTTGCCTTCCACGCCAAGGAAAGTCCCATTCGGAGACGAGACGAAGTCTTCAATCTTGTATCTTCATAGTCTTGGAGTCCGGCCGATGATGATAGTTCGGCTATCCGGACACCCCCTAGTCCAGGACTCCCTCAGTAGCCCCCGAACCAGGTCTCAATGACGATGAGTCCGGCGCGTATATTGTCTTTGGCGTTTGCAAGGCGGGTTCTCCTCCATATTCCATGTGTTTGCCGAATAGTGTCCGGTTTCCTTATAAATGTTGCGCTCCTTGGCTTCTACGTCCAATAATGGCCCTCTTCCACGTGTCGTATGAATACGAAAAGCCAGGGTATTTTTACGTTTTACCCCCTAGTTGTGCGAATAAGCTGCCTATAAGAGAGGCGAGGACCCAGATCCGAATCACACCATCCTCCTTCCGCAAGTACTCATTGAAGCGCATCTGACAAAAATCCATTCCAACATGGACAGTCGACGCGGATCCTCCTCCCGTGCTCCCAGTCCTCAGCCAGGAGATTGGAGGAGATGTTCAGTCCCGCATAGCGAGTTAGTGACGCTCCAAGCAGAGGGATACCTTCCCCCAGCCTTTATGGTTCCGGTTCGAGCCGGACTGGCCACCTACAAGGGTGGGAAGCAGGCGGAGAGCGTCCCCAATCCCTCCAAAGGAGAGCGGGTATGCTTCGTCCCCTACCTAATAAGGGGACTCGGATTTCCCATACATCCGTTTCTCCGGGGGCTCCTGGAGTTCTATGGACTCCAACTTCACCACCTCACACCTGCCTCCATCTTGCACATCGCGGGCTTTGTAGCTCTTTGCGAGCTGTTCTTGGGCATCGAGCCCCATTTTGCGTTGTGGAAGAGATTGTTTTGCCTCGTACCCCGTTCTCACGAGGGGTCGATATATCAAGTGGGCGGAGCCGAAATATGGCGCATCGCCGGGACCGGATATCTATCCGGAACCCCGAAGAAGGCGTCCGAAGACTGGCCTTCGGAGTGGTTCTATATGGAAGACGCCCCGCTGCCGGATCCAGTTCGGATCAGCCTCCCGGAGTTTAGCAACGCTCCTCTGAAGAAACGCCTGAGTTGGCGCCCGCGGAGCCCTCAACGGGAAGATGATAGGAGCGTCCAATATCTGATGGGCTGGATAAGGTTACTGGCCCATTCCGGATTGACCATGATTGGAGTCATGGCCACATGCATTATGCGAGGGGTGCAGCCGCTCCAATATAGGGGCCACCCCATGTGGGATTTCAATTGGGAGAATGACGCCACCCATCATGGCCGCAAGGGGCCGGCATCGGCCGCCGATCTGGTGAAGATCCTGTCCGGCTTGTACAAGGGGGAGAAGGAGGACTTCCTCCGCACGAGTCCATTGAATGGATTCTCCATGAATAACCCTCGGAGCTGGGTAAGCGGACGTTTATATATCCGATCCGTGCTTTCAAAGTTAAGTGTCTTACTTTATGATTTCGACGCAGGAACTGCACCGGGATGTGGAGGGCATAGAAAGCCCGACTCCACAACCCGAGGATCTGGGAAGATCCCTTGATCCGGCCTTCGGAGAGGATCCGGACATAGAGGTGGAGCTGATTGACGGGGTGTTCCACCAACTCAGCATAGACAATGCTCTAGTCGCCATTACGGCAGACTACCCCGGTTTATATCCGGCTTCCCAGGTGAGTACGACCGAAGTCCTGACACCATTACTTTTTTAATGCTTATTCCTGACCACCGTATACCAACGGTGCTTCGCAGGAGGTGCCTTTACGGCAGGAAGCCGAGCCCGCGGCGACTGACCAACCAGGGTCAGTGCGGCCCAGCAGGCGGAAGAGGAGTGCGGCGCGAATCGAAACGTCGCTGCAAAGGTATGGCGCACCATTGTCTTTAAGGGAAAGACTCCTGGGAGGTATATTAATGCTCATGATTCTTCCAGGAGAAAGAGCGCTCGCCGGACTGTGCCCGGAGAGGTTGCCAACCAAGCCTCCGCCAGCCAGGCTCTAACACCTGGTCCGGAGGGGGAGGCGAGCGCAAGGCGCGAGCCGGATGCTCCTCCAACGGAGGATGCCGACAGGCTGTCCGCCACCAGGTCTGAGGTGGAGAGCGCCATGAATCACAGGCGCCGTCGGACAGTTCTTCGTGACGCGTGTTTCTCCCCAGAGGCGTTGAATGCCTTTAATGCGGGAGACGCGCACCTCCGTGCTGCTCAAGATGGTTTAACCAGAGCCACGGAGCAGTATGTGAAAGACATACGGGTGAGGAATTTTAATAGTTATATATGCCAGTAGCCCCCGAGACTTAAAATAGTTAAACTAACTGATTTAAGGATCATTTGTTATGCAGGATCTTACGGAGAAGAATACCCACCTGTCCCAGGAGCTTCAAGAATGCAAGGCCCAACTTGAGGCCGCACTAGCCGCCGCCGGGGGAGCCACAGAGACCCCCTTTGGTAATACATATTTCGAAAAGATAAATAGTTTATGAAGTGCGGCGTGTGCGTTTAGTCTGACAATAATATTGCAGAGGGTGCCGGACTAGATCCGGACAAGCAACATCTGCTGCGCCAGCTGAAGGCCGGCGAGAAGGTGCTTATGAGGGTGCAGCAGGAGAGGAACAAACTCCAAGATGCCAACACCCAGCTGGGCGAAGAACTAAAAGATGTTCGGGTCCAGCTGTCTAACTCCGTAAAGGAGAATCGGCGGCTTCGTCGCGGCATTTACAGTAAGTGCTTGAGCAAACTCTTTTGAAAAGAAGAGTTCGGCGAGGAAGTCGATTGACAGAAATGTGTCTGTAGGTGTGCTCACGGGTCGTCCGGCGGAGGAAATGCCTGGTTCCACGGGTGACCTTCTTCCCGAGCTGCTGCAACTGCACGAACATGTCCGGCAGGCGATGAGCGGCGTCGTTCAGGCCTTATGGCCGTCCGTCTCCCTACCCGAGGGTCTTGGAGGGCTTGCTGAGAAGCTTCAGGGAGTACGGCAGCGCTTCCGTCTGTGGAAGATATCGGCCTGCCGTCAAGGCGCCAGGGAGGCCTGGGCCATGGTGAAGACGCGGTACACGAAGGCTGATCCAAACCACATGGCCGAGGTCGGACCTGTGGGGCCCGATGGGAAGGAGATCCCTGTGAGCCTGATGTACGGCCAAGTAGAGTTGGCCGCGAAATATTCCCAACGGGACTGTAAACTAGACAGCCTGTTAGATGGGATTGAAGAGGAGTACAATCAGTCAGTTTGACGATGTAATTTAAAATGACATGTAAAATGCCTTCTAGCCGGATTGTAGATCGTTTGTCTTTGCGGACCTTTTCGCTTCAACCTCGGGACCCAACAGTCCGGAGTGTGTCCGAATACCCTCACGGTTATACAAAAACCGGGGCATGCATGGAGACCAGGCGTAGGGGTCATAAGTGCTTTATCAGACAAGTGCCCAACTAGCTATGTTATATTACATGGTTAGTAAGAAACATCTTCCAGGGAGAATAGTTCCGTTAGGGGTTCCTTTCCCTGGGAGGCATGCCCTAAAGTGCATGTCCGGACTGCGAAAAGAGCAGAAAAAGCATCTGGGGGCAGATAAATAAATAAGTAATAAATCATCTTTCAAGTCACCGACCGAATATTCCCTTAAGAACGCTAGCCTTCGGCTTCACCCAGTCTGAGGTACACATCCGGCTGACCCGGCAGTAACAATCGCAGAGGTGCTCCCTTTACCTCCTAGCCGAACAATCGGGAACGTAGGGGTAAGCACAGGAGCCAGGCAACCCAGCTTGGCCAAAACTTAAGTCATATCGATGCATATAATGGTGAGTAAAAGGTACATGCGGAAGTATGACACATGTGTTGGGCATGAAGCCCGTATAAATAAGCTTCTGTTAAAGAAGCCCCCAGGTATAACGAGTGCGAGTAGCACATCAAGTGTGTGCGAACAATGCGCAGATCAGCCCTCAAAGGCTTTTACTGAAAGAGGGAGGAAAAAGGAGGGAAACAAAAGACAGCGAAAAAATATGAAAGGTGGACGGAGGAAGGAGACGAACTCTGAGTCCGGCGCTAGGCGTAGAATCTTCGGAGACGGGCTGCGTTCCATGGGTTCGGCTCGAGTCGGTTGTCAGATGCGTTGCATAGACGGTATGCACCGCCGGTAAGGACTTGGTCGATGATGAAGGGACCTTCCCATTTGGGCTTAAGTTTGTCCTTTTTCTTGTCCGGCAGGCGTAGAACTAGCTCGCCAACATTGTAAGTTTTGGCCCGTACTTCTCTGCTTTGATATCTTCGAGCCTGCTGCTGATAGAATGCGGAACGGGATTTTGCCACGTCGCGCTCCTCCTCTAAGGCGTCCAAACTGTCCTGCCGATCCAACTCGGCTTCTCTTTCTTCGTACATGCGTACGCGAGGTGAGTCATGAATTATATCGCAGGGCAAAACTGCCTCTGCGCCGTATACCATAAAAAATGGTGTGAATCCGGTAGTGCGGTTTGGCGTGGTCCGCAGCCCCCAGAGTACGGAGTCGAGCTCCTCTACCCAGTGCGTGTTAGATTCCGTGAGGGACCGCACTAATCTGGGTTTAATGCCGCTCATGATTAGACCATTTGCTCGTTCGACTTGACCGTTAGTTTGAGGGTGATAGACTGAAGCGTAGTCGAGCTTGATGCCCATGTTTTTGCACCAGAGTTTAACCTCGTCGGCCGTGAAATTCGTGCCGTTATCAGTGATGATGCTGTGGGGGACGCCAAAACGGTGTACTACCCCGGATATGAAGTCTATCACGGGTCCGGATTCTGCCGTTTTAACTGGCTTGGCCTCTATCCATTTGGTGAATTTGTCCACCATGACCAATAAGTATTTTTGCTTGTGGGTTCCCCCTTTAAGGGGTCCAACCATGTCAAGCCCCCAGACCGCGAACGGCCAAGTGATGGGTATAGTTTTGAGGGCGGTGGGTGGCATGTGGCTTTGATTAGCAAAGAGCTGGCAACCGACGCATCGTTGGACTAAGTCCTGAGCATCTGCCCGGGCTGTCGGCCAATAAAATCCTGTACGGAAGGCCTTGCCTACAAGGGCCCGGGCTGCGGCGTGGTGCCCGCCGAGTCCGGCGTGAATTTCAGCCAGGAGATTTCGCCCTTCCTCTTCGGAGATACACCTTTGAAGGACTCCGGTTGTGCTTTTCTTATAAAGTTCTCCCTCATGGACCTTGTAGGCTTTAGATCGCCGAACTATGCAGCGGGCCTCATTTTGGTCTTCGGGAAGTTCCTGCCTAATTAAGTAGGCTAGGAATGGTTCCGTCCACGGGGCAATTACTGCCATTATTTCGTGGGCTGAAGGTGTTATTTCATTGGCTGAGCCACCGATTGTGTCAGAATGTTCCGTGTTGGGTGGTGCAGTTGGTTCCGGGTTGTTATTTCCGGACTCCTCTTCCCATAATACGGATGGCTTAAAGAGCCGCTCCAGGAAGATGTTTGGAGGGACGGCGTCGCGTTTTGCGCCGATGCGTGCCAACACGTCTGCTGCCTGGTTATTATCCCGGGCTACATGGTGGAATTCGAGTCCTTCGAACCGAGCTGACATTTTTAGGACGGCGTTACGGTAGGCTGCCATTTTCGGATCCTTGGCGTCAAAGTCTCCATTTACTTGGGATATTGCGAGGTTTGAATCCCCGCGCACCTCTAGGCGTTGAATACCCATGGAGATTGCCATCCGGAGACCATGTAGAAGGGCCTCGTATTCGGCTGCGTTGTTGGAGTCCGTGTACATTATTTGAAGTACGTATTGGACTGTGTCTCCGGTTGGGGACGTCAAGACGACGCCAGCCCCCAAGCCGGCCAACATTTTGGAGCCGTCGAAATGCATGATCCAATTGGAGTATGCGCCGTACTCTTTAGGGAGTTCGGCTTCGGTCCATTCGGCGATGAAGTCAGCCAAAACTTGCGACTTTATAGCTCGCCGTGGTTTGTAGGTTATGTCAAATGGTAAGAGCTCAATGGCCCATTTTGCAATCCTGCCCGTCGCGTCGCGGTTGTTTATAATGTCGTTGAGAGGTACTTCGGAGGCCACTGTTATGGAACACTCTTGAAAGTAGTGTCGCAGCTTCCGGGATGCCATGAACACCGCGTACGCTATCTTTTGATAATGTGGGTACCGGGACTTGCATGGAGTTAAGACAGTGGATACGTAGTACACTGGTTTTTGAAGAGGGAATTTGTGCCCTTCTGTTTCTCGTTCGACGACGAGTACCGCGCTGACAACTTGATGTGTTGCCGCGATATATAATAACATCGGTTCGCCCAGGTTGGGCGCGGCCAGGACCGGATTTGTTGCCAATATGGCCTTAATTTCTTCGAGTCCGGCCGTGGCAGCATCCGTCCATTCGAAGTGTTCGGTGCGCCGGAGGAGGCGATAGAGGGGCAGTGCCTTTTCTCCCAAACGGGAGATGAAGCGGCTTAGAGCCGCCACGCATCCAGTTAGTTTTTGTATTTGTTTGAGGTCTTTTGGGATATCCAATTGTGACAGAGCTCGGATCTTGGCTGGGTTTGCTTCAATTCCTCTACCGGATACAATGAAGCCCAAGAGCTTTCCGGCTGGTACGCCGAAAACACATTTTTCCGGGTTGAGCTTAATGTCATATGCTCGGAGGTTGTCGAATGTAAGCCTCAAATCGTCTACTAGAGTTTCGACGTGTTTGGTCTTAACGACCACATCGTCTACGTATGCCTCCACTGTTTTGCCTATCTGGGTAGCCAGACATGTCTGAATCATGCGCTGATATGTTGCGCCGGCGTTTTTGAGTCCGAAGGGCATTGTGTTGAAGCAGAATGGTCCGTATGGAGTAATGAATGCCGTTGCGGCCTGGTCTGTTTCCGCCATCTTGATTTGATGGTATCCGGAGTATGCGTCGAGGAAGCACAATGAATCGTGCCCTGCGGTAGCATCGATGATTTGGTCGATGCGGGGGAGGGGGAAAGGATCCTTTGGACAGGCCTTGTTAAGGTCTTTGAAATCGACACAAAGGCGCCAGGATTTGTCCTTTTTTGGTACCATTACCAGGTTTGCTAGCCAGTCCGGATGTTTTATATCTCTGATGAATCCGGCTTCTAAGAGTTTGGCTAGCTCCTCTCCCATTGCCTGTCTTTTGGGTTCGGAAAATCGCCGAAGAGCCTGTTTGACTGGCTTGAATCCTTTTAGGATATTTAGGCTGTGTTCTGCCAGCCTGCGTGGGATTCCTGGCATATCTGAAGGGTGCCAGGCAAAAATGTCCCAATTTTCCCGAAGGAATTCTCGTAGTGCGGCTTCTACATCAGGGTTTAATTGTGCCCCAATGGAGGCCGTCTTTGTGGGGTCCGTTGGATGGACCTGGAATTTGACTATTTCGTCTGCTGGTTTAAAAGAGGTGGACTTAGATCTCTTATCGAGTATCACATCGTCCCTATTCACCGTGGAGCGCAGCGCAGTGAGTTCCTCTGCCGCTAGGGCTTCGGATAGTGCCTCTAGGGCTAGTGCGGCTGTCTTATTTTCAGCGCGGAGTGCTATATCTGGATCACTGACAAGAGTGATGATTCCATTGGGCCCGGGCATTTTAAGCTTCATGTACCCGTAATGGGGTATAGCTTGGAAAATTGTGAATGCCTCTCGCCCTAACAAGGCGTGATATCCGCTGCCGAACGGGGCCACTTGGAACGTGACCTCCTCGGACCTGTAATTGTCCGGTGAGCCGAACACTACATCTAGTGTGATTTTTCCTGTGCAGCGTACTTCCCGACTAGGGATTATTCCTCTAAAGGTTGTGCTGCTTCGCTCAATGCGGCTCCAGTCTATTTCCATTTTTTGGAGGGTTTCCTCGTAGATGAGGTTTAATCCGCTGCCGCCATCCATGAGTACCTTGGTAAGACGAAAGCCGTCCACTATCGGACTGAGGACCAATGCGGCTGGTGCTCGGGCTGTTCGGAATTTAGGTTCGTCGCTGGCATTGAAGGTGATAGCCGTGTCGCTCCATGGATTTGTTGTTGCTACTTGGTAGACTTCGGCGAGGCTGCGGATTGTTCGTTTCCGCATATTATTTGATGCGAAAGTCTCGAAGACTGTTAATACCGTACTGGTACTGTTGGGCTGGTTACCCGGGGCTAGAAAACCTTCGCCACTTTTGGCCACCTGCCGTAGTATCCAACATGCTCGAAGGCTATGTGTTGGAGTGGCGCCCTCTGTACTATGGATTTTACAGGGTCCGTTGAGCCATCCCTCCAGTACGGTTCCGTGCCCTTTAGGGGGTTTTTGCTTTTTGGTTTTTGACCCAGGTGCTTGAGTATGACGCACCCTTTTATTTCGAACTAGGGTTATGTTCAGGGCCGGATTGTCCCAAAACCTGGTTTCGGTTTTCCAGGCACTCTCCATCGCACAGTATTTTTGTACTATGGTCGCCAGGTCGGCGAAGCGTGTAACTTCGCGACGACTTATGGCGTTCATGATTCCCTTGTCCGTGCAATTGTTGCAGAAAATTGAGATTGCGCTTTCCTCACGGCAGTCCTTTATCCTGTCCATAACCAGGAGGAATCTGGCCCAGTAATGATGTACTGTTTCATCGGGCTCTTGCCGTATTTGAGATAGATCGCTTATGTTTGGGTGGGCGGGCGGAATTAAATTCGGAACCCCGCCCAATCTGAGGCTCAAAGGCCGAGAAGTTTCCGGATTTGGAAGCTTGGATTGCTGGATGTTATCCAACAAATCTGGTCCGATGCCTGACTTTAGGTTCAGTACTTGATTGACGTCCGTCCCTCCGCGGGAATCCGGCATGGAGGGATCGGGAATCCGGACATAACTGGTCTTTAACATAGAAGAAGAGTCGCCGCGTTGTTCCTCTACCACAACAACGTGGTGGGTAGCCTGGGGAGAGTTAATTTCTCTCAGATCGGTTTTAAGCCCAATCTGATCGTAGTCTGTAGCGACTCCCAGGGCGGCGATGCGATCCAAGAGCTCATTTACGGAGGAGAGCTCCATCGGATCTAGCTGCTCGGCGAATTCCGAGTTGACGTGAAGATCGCTTTTGATGACCTGAGAGGTCATTGTCGGAGCGGTGGCCGAACAGGCGGTCATAAGAAAACCACCTAGCCGGATAGTTTGGCCGGTGGCCAAAGCTCCCTTGGCGACGGCGCCGTCTTTAAAGACGGGAAAAGGCATCCCTCCTGATTGCGACGGCACAGAGGAACTCTCAATGAAAGCACCAATGTCGGTGTCAAAACCGGCGGATCTCGGGTAGGGGGTCCCGAACTGTGCGTCTAGGCGGATGGTAACAGGAGACAAGGGACACGATGTTTTACCCAGGTTCGGGCCCTCTTGATGGAGGTAAAACCCTACGTCCTGCTTGATTGATATTGATGATGTGGGTATTACAAGAGTAGATCTACCACGAGATCAAGGAGGCTAAACCCTAGAAGCTAGCCTATGGTATGATTGTTGTTCGTCCTATGGACTAAAGCCATCCGGTTTATATAGACACCGGAGAGGGCTAGGGTTACACAGAGTCGGTTACAATGGTAGGAGATCTACATATCCGTATCGCCAAGCTTGCCTTCCACGCCAAGGAAAGTCCCATCCGGACACGGGACGAAGTCTTCAATCTTGTATCTTCATAGTCTTGGAGTCCGGCCGATGATGATAGTTCGGCTATCCGGACACCCCCTAGTCCAGGACTCCCTCAACCCCGCTGCAACGGGAGGGTAGAACAAAAGATGTCATGCACGTTCTTTTCCATAAGCATGTATGACTATTTACGGAATACATGCCTACATTACATTGATGAACTGGAGCTAGTTCTGTGTCACCCTATGTTATAGCTATTACATGAGGAATCGCATCCGGCATAATTATCCATCACTGATCCATTGCCTACGAGCTTTTCACATATTGATCTTCGCTTATTTACTTTTCCGTTGTTACTGTTACAACTACTACAAAAACCCAAAAACATCTATCTTTACTTTTGCTACTATTACTATTATTATCATACCACTTTTGCTACTAAACACTTTGCTGCAGATACTAAGTTATCCAGGTGTGGTTGAATTGACAACTCAACTGCTAATACTCAAGAATATTCTTTGGCTCCCCTTGTGTCGAATCAATAAATTTGGGTTGTACTTCACCCTCGAAAGCTGTTGCGATCCCCTACACTTATGGGTTATCAATACTAATTTCTGGCGTCGTTGCCGTGGAGCATAGCTCTATTCTCTGAGTCACTTGGGATTTATATCTGTTGATCACTATGAAGAACTTGAAAGACGATCGAACTACTATTTTGCCCTCAACTACGAGGGGAGGTAAGGAACTACCATCTAGCCTTGCACTAGATTCTCCTTCCGTTATTAGTAAGCTTGCGACACCTAAACCTACTACTACTATGAATTCTGATATGTCGCATGTCATTGATGATGCTGAAAGTGCAACTATCCCTAGGTGGTTTTGGTAATTCATAACAACATATAGCTCATTGAGCTAATGCTATTCCAAGACTATTATTTCAGGAAAGCTCAATGAATGGCATGGCATGGATGATGAAAGTGGATCCCTCAAAATACTAAGGACAAAGGATTGGCTCAAGCTCAAAAGCTCAAGACTCTTCATTTTATATTTTAGTGATCCAAGATCACATTGAGTCTATAGGAAAAGCTAATACTATCAAGGAGGGATGAGGTGTTGCTTAATGAGCCTCTTGCTTCATGTGCTTTGTGATATGCTCCAAAACCCTCAGCTACTTTCCCACATCCACAAATGACCTAAACCCAAAGCCAAAATCGGTCACACCGATTTTTCCAATCCGGCGCCACCGATTCCAAAAGTCATAGCCACTGCCACAAACCCTAAGAAAATCGGTCCTACCGATAGGGATCTCGGTCTCACTGAGATGGGATTGTAATCTCTCTGTTTCCCTTTGTAATGTTTCGGTCTAACCGAAGTGAGCGATCGGTCCCACCGAGATTGCAATGTAAACTCTCTGTTTCCCTTTTGTAACATTTTGATCTCACCGAAAAGAGCAAATCGGTCCCACCGAGTTTACCTGACCAACTCTCTGGAAAGCTTATTACCAAAATCGGTTTCACCGAGTTTGTGTAATCGGTCTTACTGAGATTATGTTATGCCCTAACCCTAACCGAATCGGTCTCACCGAGTTGCATGTCAGTCCCACCGAAAATCACTAACAGTCACTAGGTTTACTAAATTGGTCTGACCGAGTCTGTTGAATCGGTCCCACCGAGTTTGGTAAATTGTGTGTAACGGTTAGATTTTGTGTGGAGGCTATATATACCCCTCCACCTCCTCTTCATTCGTGGAGAGAGCCATCAGACTAAACCTACACTTCCAACTTACCATTTCTGAGAGAGAACCACCTGCTCATGTGTTGAGGCCAAGATATTCCATTCCTACCATATGAATCTTGATCTCTAGCCTTCCCCAAGTTGCTTTCCACTCAAATCCTCTTTCCACCAGATCCAAATCCTATGAGACAGAGTTGAGTGTTGGGGAGACTATCATTTGAAGCACAAGAGCAAGGAGTTCATCATCAACGCACCATTTGTTACTTCTTGGAGAGTGGTGTCTCCTAGATTGGCTAGGTGTCACTTGGGAGCCTCCGACAAGATTGTGGAGTTGAACCAAGAAGTTTGTAAGGGCAAGGAGATCACCTACTTCGTGAGGATCTACCGCTAGTGAGGCAAGTCCTTCGTGGGCGACGGCCATGGTGGGATAGACAAGGTTGCTTCTTCGTGGACCCTTCGTGGGTGGAGCCCTCCGTGGACTCGCGCAACCGTTACCCTTCGTGGGTTGAAGTCTCCATCAACGTGGATGTACGATAGCACCACCTATCAGAACCACGCCAAAAACATCCGTGTCTCCAATTGCGTTTGAATCCTCCAAACCCTTCCCTTTACTTTATTGCAAGTTGCATGCTTTAATTTCCGCTGCCTATATACTCTTTGCATGCTTGCTTGAATTGTGTGATGATTACTTGACTTGTCCTAAGATAGCTAAAATCTGCCAAACTCTAAAATTGGGAAAAGGTTAAGTTTTTAATTGGTCAAGTAGTCTAATCACCCCCCCTCTAGACATACTTCAAGGTCCTACAAGTGGTATCAGAGCTTTGGTCTCCATTTGCTTTGATCTCCATAGCTTTTGGTGGTCATAGCCTTGGTTTCACAACCTAGGAGAGTATGGCGTCTAGCGAGGGAAATTATCACCATAGAGGTCCTTACTTTGATGGTACTAATTTTGCTACTTGGAAGCATAAGATGAAAATGAATATTCTCGTACATAACCCCGCCGTTTGGGCAATTATTTGTATTGGCTTGCAAGGTGAATTCTTTGATGGGAGAGAATCGAACCGTGAAGCGAATGCGGAAGAATTGAAGATGCTGCAATACAACGCTCAAGCTTATGATATCATCTTCAACGGATTGTGCCCCGAAGAATTCAACAAAATCAGCCGTCTTGAGAATGCAAAGGAAATTTGGGATACTTTGATTGATATGCACGAAGGTATCGAATCCGTCAAGGAATCCAAGTTGGATGTGCTCCAAAGTCAGCTTGACAAGTTCAAAATGAAGGATGGTGAAGGTTTCACTGAAATGTACTCTAGGCTTGCACTTATCACAAATGAGATTGCCGGCTTAGGGAGTGAAGAGATGACCGACAGATTCATCATCAAGAAGATCCTAAGAGCATTGGATGGAAAGTATGATACCGTGTGCACATTGATCCAAATGATGCCAAACTACAAAGATCTCAGGCCAACGGAAGTCATTGGAAGAATTGTTGCTCATGAGATGTCACTCAAGGGTAAGGAGGAACTTCACAAGAAGTCAAGTGGTGCTTACAAAGCCTCAAGTGAAGTCCCCACATCATCAAGTGAGAAATAAACCTTCAATGAAGAATTGAGCTTAATGGTGAAGAACTTCAACAAATTCTACAAGAGTAGAAGCAAAGAAAGAAGCTCCAAGTCAAGGTCTTATCATGACAAAAGATCTTCTAGTCGAGAGCGCAATTGCTACAATTGTGGGAGGCCTGGACACTACTCCAATGAGTGTACGACACCCTACAAAAGAAGAGAAGTTCTCCAAAAAGAAGAAGCAAAAGAGAAGAATCACCACCAAGAGAGAGGAGGAGTAGAGATGATCGTTATGAACGAAGACCCTCACGGAGAAGCAAGGATTCAGAAAGGAAGGACAAGTCATCAAGGAGCTACACAAAACGAAGACATCAAACTCATGTTGGTGAATGGGTATCCGGCTCCGACTCCAACAATCACTCTGAGAGAAGCTATCACTCTGACTCCGAATATACTCAAGATGAAGGTGTTGCCGGTCTAGCACTTGTGTCAACCAACTCCTACAACATATTTGATTCACCAAATGAAGGAATTGGAAGATGCTTAATGGCCAAAGGTCCAAAGGTAACACATCCTGAGTATGTTGATTTCAATAGTGATGAAGATGACTTGCTTGTGGATGATGATTTACTTGTTGACAACTCTAGTGATGAATACTATGATGAAACGTCAATTAATCATGCTAATAAAACGAATGACAATGATAAGGAGAAAATTGAGCTTCTAACTAAAGAACTAAACACTCTAAAGTTGGCTCATGAAACTATCTTCGAAGATCATCGAGAACTTTTAAGGGCTCATGAGAAGCTACGCTTTGAAAAGATCAATCTTGAGCAAGAGCATGAGTTCTTAAAGGCAATCAATGATGATCTCCGTAAGAAAAGTTCTTCTTACATTGCCAAGCATTTACTCTTATCTACTTACATGCCTCAAGTCAAGTCTGGTAACAAGTACAAGAAAGATACTTCCTCTAGTAGTAACAATAATAATGTTAAATCCAATATTGTTGCTTCTAGTAGTTCTCTTGATTCCACTAATGATTCTCTTAGCCTAGTTACACTTGAGCAAGAAAATAGCTTATTGAAGGGAATTATAGAGAAAGGTGTTTACAAGAGCCTTGCTGGGAGTAAGCAATTCGAGGAAATTGTACGCAAGCAAGGAAGACACCGAAAGAATCAAGGTGTTGGTTTTGATCGAAAGTTCAATGCCAATGGAGTTGAGTGGGAAGAAGATCAATACCCCAAGACGAAGTTTGTTCCTCAACAAGAGAAGTATGATCCTACTTCCTTCAAGGG
Source organism: Triticum aestivum (assembly GCF_018294505.1). Taxonomy (NCBI): domain Eukaryota; kingdom Viridiplantae; phylum Streptophyta; class Magnoliopsida; order Poales; family Poaceae; genus Triticum; species Triticum aestivum. The sequence goes on along the minus strand of NC_057804.1, from coordinate 110,504,165 downwards.
AACACAAGCTCAAGATGATCTTCCTCCACAAGACCACAAGAACAAAGGCAAGGATAAGCTTCAAGAAGAGATTGATGCATTTGAAGAAGCACCTAAGGTCTCGGTCAAGTGGATTCCCAAGACTACGTCAAGTTCTACTTAATCAAGTACAACTACAACTCCAAGGATTCCCATCAAGATGATGTGGATTCTGAAGAAGAAGAACTAGAGAGTTACTGAGGGTGACTCTGCCAACATTCTTCACTCATATCTTTATGGCAAGGACAAGTGCAATCAACTTCCACATCTTGCACTAGTTCAAGGAGTCACAAACCCTCATGTTGGTAAGGCAAGGGACAAGGTAACCTAATGGTTTCATGGACATCATCTTGTGTGTGCATCACTCTATGTCTATGGATATTCTTGTTTGTTCCTTGTGGGACTAACCCATGTAGGCAAGTTGAAAGAGCAACTCACTCCAAAGGAATGCTCCAAATGATCTACTTCAACATTGAGCATCCACATCTTCAACACCTACATGAAGTCATCATCAACAAAACCCAAGGTTAGTTCATCCCTCTAAAGGGGGGATCTCACATCTAGGGGGAGCTTAACTCAAAAAATTGAGTCAAAGCAACTCTAATGGTGTGAACACATAAATGCATTATGTACAAGTGGTAACCCCACTTGAGCTTAAACGATGAGTATGACCTATGATCAAATGTTCTCATTTGACTCCTAAGTCAATATACTCATATATAGATGACCTAGTCATCGCCAATTGTTTGATAGATGCTAGAATTGGTTGTGCATGCTTTGCCACATATTTCATTTGCCATTTTATTGTGTGAGCATGTTGGTGCATATTTTACCCATTCAAGGACATCCACTTGTTGTTTTGATTGTTTGGTTCATTCTTCTTTTGGCCAAGTGGATGGACAAGAATGCCTAAGAACCCTCTCTACTATCTATGCTTTTCTCGTCTCAAACTCTATTCATGCTACATCACAAAATTTGATCAAGTCAGATTTGAACCACTCTGTGTGAGGAGCACTCGGACCCCGATTCGTCATAGACTTAAACTTCCAAAACCTCTTTGTGATTCTCGGTCTGACCGATTCCTCCATTTCGGTCCTACCGAGATCATTAAGTTGATCCGAGTTTTCAATCTTGGTGCAACCGATTTGAACTTTTCGGTCACACCAAGTTGCTGTAACTGAACACAGTTATGCATCTCGGTGCCACCGAGTTGTTCCACTCAGTCACACCGACAGGGTCGGGCTATATATATAGACACGGGCAAAATTTTGGAAATTTCTCCGAACCCTTTCACCCACGCAATAGCTCGCTCTGCCATCGAAGGTCTCCAGATCGTCTCCTCGTCGCCAGCCGCCTCCTGTCGCTAGTCTCCGCCGCCGTCAACGGAATTCAACCCCACCGTTGCCGCCGTAGCGAGTTCATCGCCGCACTAGTGTATGGATTCGATCTTTGTGCTATCCACATCTGATTCCTAGCACATTGTACTCTTATTGATTCTTGCCACGATTGAAACAATCCTATCTAGCCAAAGTAGTCCGTAGAGTAGATTAGACTCAAATTTTTAGGGTTAGGTTTCCGCCGAAACCATCTCGGACCCACCGAGTTGAAAAACTCGGTCTCACCGATTTGGCATATGCCATTGCACTAGTGACTCTTGGTCTGACCGAGAATTACTAATCGGTGCGACTGATTTTAGGATTCTGTGAAACTCTAGCAGTCTCGGTGCCATCGAACTGTGACTCGGTCCAACCGAGTTCATCAGTTTAGGTTCCAAAAACTGCTTCGGTATCACCGAGTTTGAAAATCGGTTGATCCGAAATGCTTTCTGTGGAAAACTAAAACTGAATTTTTGAATCATTCTTTTGAAAAATCTCTGCATTTTGTGATGCTCATCCACTCTATCTCATCTATAACTCTTCACAGGGTCAGCAGTCAGCCTTTGCAGCATGTCAGACCAGAGTGATAGTCAGAACAAGTCAGCAGAGCAGATTCACATGAGTGAGGGCACTAGTCCCTCCAGCACTTCATATGAAGGGAGCAGAAGCACTCCTAGCAACCTGCCTAAGGCTGCTACCAGGCAAAGGAGAAAGAGAACCTCAGACTCAGAAGATGAGGACTACAAAGCTGAAGAAGACGAGGCTACTTCCAAGAAAGTGGTGCTCAAGAAGGAATATGGCTCAGCAAAGGATATAAAGCCAGGCATGAAGATTAAAAGGCCTGCAGGAAGACAACCAATGTCCAAGGCCAGAGCATCAACTCAACTGCCTGAAAAGCCTGATCCCAACGAGCCAACTGCTGAAGGCAAGAAGAGGAAGGAAAGGGTCAAGAAGACCATGGCCAAAGTTGTTGGTCAACCTTCCATGATGGAAGAGGAAGAGCTTACATCACCAGCACCAAACACCAAAGCTTATGGGTGATGCTATTAAATCTGGGGCTGCAACATCTAAGCCCAAGGAAGCACCCAAAGCTGCCCCCAAGGACAAGTCTGCACCAAAGAGGAATACCAGGAGTATTCCAGCTGCTGAGAAGAACAAGGCCCCAGTGCCTGAGGTTGCTGAGGAGGAAGATGAAGAAGGATAGTTTATAAGGAAGCTCAAGCCTAAGATACCAGATCACAATGATACCCATCCTGTGGTAGAGGACATGAACATCAGAAAAGACTCAGGATTGAGGCTATGGAGGATGGCAGATCCATATGCCACAAGCAGAAGAACTGTTGTTGATTACAGGTTCCATACAAAGGAACAGCAGGACTTCTATGAGACATTCTTATTGGACAAGAAGCCCATAGTTTGTGATATGAGGTGGGTCGATTGGACCTACATAAAGGAAAATGAAGAGCACTATCCTGGAGTGCAAGACAGCTTTGTTGCTTGTGGAGTTGCAGATTTTGTTGGGCAAAAGCTCACAAACTGGAATGATGAACTTATCATGCAATTCTACTCCACATCACATTTTTATCCAGATGGAAGAATTGTTTGGATGTCTGAAGGTACAAGGTACCAATCCACTGTTGAAGAATGGGCAAAACTGATAAATGCCCCAAAGGAAAATGATGATGATCTGGATGTATATGCCAAGAAGAAAATGGGACACAATACCATGGCACACATGTACAAGGAGATCCCAGACAAAGCCCTAGAGACTTTCTCTTTTGGATCAGTCCATTTTCTGTTGTCAGGGCTGCCTACAATCAATTGGATTCTGAGGCACACTCTGTTGCCCAAGTCTGGTGACCACAACATGATCAGAGGGCATGCCATCAATATGTTGCATTTATTTGATGTGCCACAGAAATTCAAAGTCATGAGCCTTATAGTTGAAACCATTAAGAGGATTGCAGCAGATCAGAAGAGGAGTTGTGGTTATGCACCTCAGATTCAGGAATTGATCAACTCAAAGATGGGAACTGGCAAATATCTATTGGATAGGGAACATTTTCCACTCTATCCAGACTTTGAAGACAATGAGGTTGTCATGAATGAGGATGATCCATCATCAGTTCAAGATCAAGAGAAGAAGGAGAAGGCAAGGAAGGAGAAGGCTGCCAAGATGGCAACTCAAGAGGAGGCATCTGAGTATTTCTTGAAAAACAAGCAGGAGCAGCTTGGTTACTTGATAGCATCATCACTGAGGATTGAGAAGGGGTTGGCCACCTTAACTCAAAACCAGGAGAGCTTGGAAAGAATCATGGAACAAAAATTCTATGATCTAGATGTCAAAGTAACTGAGATTCAGTCAGTTGTGGAGCAACTGCAGGATGACATGCAGGAGAGGAAGGGCAAGACAACCACAAATGTCTTTGCCAGAGTGCCTAGAGCTCAGAGGTCAGCTGCTGTGCCAGTGCCAGACAATAGAGCAACATCTTCAGCACCAGCTACTGCCCCTTCAGCTCCAGTGCAACCATCTTTAGCATCAACTCCAGCACCCTCTACATCAACTGAAGCCTTCGTCCAAGGAGCCATCTCTACACCACCAACTGAAGATCAAGCCTGAGAGTCGATCTAGCACTATGCATTTTCTATGAACTTTTTGGTAACTTGTTGCCAAAGGGGGAGAAAAATATATAGATCATAGGCTTCGAGAGAGAGAGAGAGAGTGTTGCTTTTGTTCTCTCTTGCTTTGTTGGTTTAAACTTGTTTGCTTTTTGATTGGTTGAGATACTATGCTTGTGAGACATTGATGATCATGTGTTTGATCATAAGCTACACTTATGCATGTTTGATGATATTATCCTATCTATCTTATGTGATCATTCACTTTGCTTGGTGATGAGTGCATGTATTCAATACTTATCATTTTGAGCGCTCCACCAAGATGTATGTGACATGGAAGAGTAACCCATGAGCCTAATTCCTTGTGCATTTGCAGTCCAAAGCAAATTTTAACTATGCACAAATTTAGGGGGAGCTCTTGCTTATCACATACTTCTCAAAGCGACGATGTTTTTATTCTTATTATCATTTGTCGAAGCTTTCATCTATATGTTGTCATCAATTACCAAAAAGGGGGAGATTGAAAGTGCAACTATCCCTAGGTGGTTTTGGTAATTCATAACAACATATAGCTCATTGAGCTAATGCTATTCCAAGACTATTATTTCAGGAAAGCTCAATGAATGGCATGGCATGGATGAGAAAGTGGATCCCTCAAAATACTAAGGACAAAGGATTGGCTCAAGCTCAAAAGCTCAAGACTCTTCATTTTATATTTTAGTGATCCAAGATCACATTGAGTCTATAGGAAAAGCTAATACTATCAAGGAGGGATGAGGTGTTGCTTAATGAGCCTCTTGCTTCATGTGCTTTGTGATATGCTCCAAAACCCTCAGCTACTTTCCCACATCCACAAATGACCTAAACCCAAAGCCAAAATTGGTCACACCGATTTTTCCAATCCGGCGCCACCGATTCCAAAAGTCATAGCCACTGCCACAAACCCTAAGCAAATCGGTCCTACCGATAGGGATCTCGGTCTCACCGAGATGGGATTGTAATCTCTCTGTTTCCCTTCGTAACGTTTCGGTCTAACCGAAGTGAGCGATCGGTCCCACCGAGATTGCAATGTAAACTCTCTGTTTCCCTTTTGTAATATTTCAGTCTCACCGAAAAGAGCAAATCGGTCCCACCGAGTTTACCTGACCAACTCTCTGGAAAGCTGTGACACCCCAAAAATTTGGCCTTGTTTTAATAAATTAAAATTTTGCCAGGAATTAAAACTTTGGATTTCTGAGCTCCATTTTGATTTTTAAATCGTTTCTTTCCCTGTTTTGATGAGTTTTTCCCAAAGAGAAAACTTTTCAAATGTGTTATTGGACTTGTTTAACCTCTCAAGAAAAACTTTCCTTTTATCAGTGTATCTAATTAACTAATTTAATTACTTGATCTTTACTTTCTTGAAAATGGTTTTTCAAGGTTAAATGGCCATATTTGAACTACAACCATTTGATAAATTCTCTTAAAATTTCCACAAAAATTTGGAGATGTCATGTGATGTTTTTAAATCACTATTATGCAAAAATATATTTCATTCATGAAATATTTTGAGCCCTACACTCAATTCTTCTTCTCTGGTCCAGAGTGCATTTTGCACTACAACCCATTTAAATACTTCTTCCTGGCCTCCACCAAAATTATGGGATATTGGTAATGGCCTAAGATTCCACCTTGTGCAAAAATCCAGGGTTGTTCTTTGAAAATTTTGAGTGAATCAACCTCATTTCCATTCTGGACCAACTTGATGATTTGTACAGCAACCACCATTTTAGTTGCTCCTATATCCATGACTATTTCCCCTACTTGTAGTACCCCATGTTAAACCCTTAAGTCCAGGAGCATGCACCTTTTGGATCATTTTTGGTTCATGAAATAATGCTATTTATTTCCTGTCCAGAATTGAAGTTTTGTTAGACTTACACTAGCAAGTTTCTGCTTTTGGCCAACTAACCTCACCACCCTCTTGTACATCTGAAGAGACTTCCATCTGGAGTTTTTGGCCACTCCAAGACTTGTCTAAGTGCCCTTGGCATTTTGTCAAACACCTGGAGTGCATGACCAGTTTTGACATGAGTTGTGGCATTGCACTGTGAACTTGCACCTCTGACCAAACCAGCTTGTCCACTGATCTCCTTGCAAGCCCAAACCTAGATCTGTTAATTACCAGCCTCGACCGCGACCTCTAGCATGCTCTGGCATTACGTCGAGCACGTCTCGTGCACACCCAGAGCGCGAACAGAGCGTGCGTTTGGCACGCACGCGCACCGAGCCGACACGCTGGCCCCCACGGTTTTGGCCCACACTGCAGAGCCTCGCCACGCACTCCCTTTCTCACCACTACGCGCCAAGCCACCCCTCGCCACGCCCGGCAAGCCAAGAGCTAGCCGCCGCCGCCGCCCGACAGCCTCTGCCCATGTCGGCGCCGCCAAAGCCACCTCCGCTCGCCAGCTCACCCCTGGAGCAGTGCCCAATCGTCCGCTAGCTCCTGCCGTCATCCCCAGCCACGCCACGTTGCCCTGCAAGCTACAGAGAGGCGGTTCGCCGGAGAGCTTATCCGGCCGCCGCGGAACCGACCTCGACGAGCTATAAAAGGAGGCCCCCGAGCCTCCCCGAGCACAGAGGAAGCCTTAGAATGCACCCCTAGTCCTCCCGTGGCAGCCAATCGACCCGGGGGAGGTCTTCTTCCCCACCTCCGGCAACTGCAGCCGCCACCACTGCCCCGGCCAATTCGGCACCACCAGGGCTTCCCACTCTCCGTTCTCTCCACCAAGAGCACCCTCATCCTCCCGTAAACCATTCCCACTACTTGATTTTGATCGAGGACCACCGTAGCCCCAAAACCACTCTGCTCCCGAAGCTCTCCGTCCGCCGCGAAGCTCACCGCCGACGACCCCGTCCACTCCCGAGGACGTAACACCCACCGGCGGGACCGCCTCGACCCCCTGAACCCGTGGAAGACCTCGGTTTCTCAACGGAGCCGCCAATCGCCGGCGGCGATCGCCGGAGTCCCGCCTCCGCTCGGGACAGAGAAAGGGGAGGGAGAAGACTGGTCAAACCTGACCAGTGGGCCCACTGGACCCACTGTCAGCGACCCCGTGTCTGTCCACGTGGTTAAGTGGAGGCGTAAAGCCCCAAGTACGCCTCCTCTGCACCGAAAGCGTATTTCTATCTGAAACATTTTCTTTTCTGTTTTATTTTAAATAACAGATTTTTGACCACATCTTTGACTGGCTATAACTTTTTAAATATAACTCCAAATGAGTTGATTCTTTTTCCCACCTTCCTCAAATTTGGTCTAGGTTATTTTAAGATTTATTTGAAAATTTTCAAACAACTTTTTTGTACTGTTTTTGAAATGTGTGTTAATTCAAATATATTTTAAATAGGATTTTGGGGAGAGAGAAGAAGCTTTCAAAAGTTTTGGAGAGCACCCCACCCCTCCACAACATTGAAGGCAAGCATTCTGAATCCCGGCATAATGTTTTGGTGTGATCGTGGATACATTTATAACACCACCGCATTTCGAAGGACTCGTTATTTCATGTGGTATGATCATATGCATGAGTGCATATTAGTGATTTCCAGGCTGTTGGAAATGAACACTTGTGATAATATTCACCCTCATGTGCCTTGCATGCATACCGGCAGGAACCCGGGAAAACCTCAGCCTTGGGTAGGCATGAGTTTGTCGCCGGTCTCCGTCGGGACGGTTATGTCTGGTATGGCATGGTAAAGTGATATGAGCGGTGACTCTGTTGGTTGAAATATATTCGTTATACTAATCATGCAGGGAATACTTAAACCTCCTGAGTCGACCGTAGATCGAGTCTTGTACCAGTAACCCCCATACTTGTTTCGTACTACCACTCGTCTCTACAGCAAGTAGAGTACGGTTCAGTAAGTTGTCAACCTCTTTCTAGCACACACCATACAGAGAGGCCATGGTGGAAGGTACCGGTTGTAGCTGGTAGGCAAGCCACCTGGTCCGGGGGCATGGGTGTTTCCGGTTGGGACCGAGAGGGGAGGCCACCCCTTAGAGCGCGCGATATAAATTTGATCCCATGCTACGCGAGGTTGTAGCCTCCCCACTTAGAGTTGCTTAACAGGTGTCGTGGGTGATTCCAGACACGTGTGAGTTAAGCTGGTGTGTGCAAGTTAGGTGTGTTTTCAACAAAAAGACCGTAGACAGAATTAGTCCTGATGGACTAAAGAAATCCGTTACTCGTGGGTAAAGAGTACACCCTCTGCAGAGATTAAATCTATTCGAATAGCCGTGTCCATGGTTAAGGATTATAGTCTGGGATGAGTCAGGTGTCGGTCTTAGTGTCGGTCTTCGGAGGTGAAACTGTTAACCAGAAATGGTATTACTACTTGTGACTTGTGATAACTATGATTATTATTATTGTTGACTAACCCGTGATGTTATTGTTATTATCGAGTATCTCTGGGATGGTTCTACCTCCGGGATATTCACTATGATTGTCTATTTTAAAGCCCTTTATGTGGTGTCACTCAGACGCCCGACTGTGGCATTTCTTTTAAAGCCCTTTTTGTGGTGTCGCTCAGACGCCCGACTATGGCATTTCTTTTAAAGCCCTTTATGTGGTGTCGCTCAGATGCCCGACTGTGGCATTTCTTTTAAAGCCCTTTATGTGGTGTCGCTCAGACGCTCGACTGTGGCATTTCTTTTAAAGCCCTTTATGTGGTGTCGCTCAGACGCCCGACTGTGGCATTGCTTGTTATTTGTTTTTTATAAATTTTAATACTACCATGTTATTGCAATTTTTATAAATAACTTGCTTGCACGCATCAGAGTTTCATTTATCATTTGTGACTGACGTCATGAGCATAAAAATATTTTAGCACATCATTGTTATATTATACCTGTGTTCATAATGTTTGCGAGTACATTCAAAGTACTCACTGGCTTGTCCCTGGCTATTGTCTTGGCCAGATTTTCTTGCTCGGAGAGGAGCGACGCGATGTCAGCCCCGGAACCCACACAATGGAGATAGCAGCCTCGCGAAGATAGGAGTTAACCTGGTCAGCTGTTCCCGTGGGAAATGGAGTCCCATAGACACTGATGTTTCACAAACCGCTTCCGCCATCAACCACTAGAAACCATTTGTTGTACTCACAGGCCAGTATGGTCTTGTACTACATATGTTGTATTCTGCTTGGAATTTTCTGTATCCAGTTGGAGCCTCATCAGCTAACAGTAATCCTGGGGCTCATGAGCACGACGGTCTTTTCTGGAAATTTATTACCCGAAAAAAACCGGTCGTGGCAGACTTGGTATCAGAGCCAGGCTGACCATTGGCTAATCCTATCTTAGCCAGGTCAAAAAACTTAAACCAACCCACTAGACCTTAGCCAAACCCCAGCCAAGCTTCTCGTGCAAGATAGCCACACAGTGACCTAACACCTTTTGGCAGTCGGTGCCCAACCTATCAACCTAACCTGTCACTCATGCGCCAGTGACCGGCCCCTAAATAGTCCTTTCTCGCAAACGTGTGAAGGAAGACTCCGCCCCCTTTTCCCTATAAAAAGGGCACGCTAGTCCCAACACAGCACCGCACAGCCGCTACCCCGAACCGAGCCACAATGCCTGGACCCATAGTGCACAACGAAACCACAGCAACCAACCTTGGAGGTTTTGTGACCATCCTCGCAAACCTCACCCGTCGTGCCTACGCATTAGAAGAGCCACCAGAATATGTTGTGTATCGAGGACCCATGAGCGGTGAAGACCGTCAATTCTGGGCCACTGTGCACATCTACGGTAGGGGTCTAGCACCCGAGCACCCCTACAGGTTCACCGGAAGGACACCTTCCTTTGAGCCACAAGCCATCCAGCTAGCCGCTCGAGAGGCTATAGTTCATCTCGGGCACTTGTCGCCCAGAGTTAACTGTCGCTCGTTCCACTACTACCCCAGACGTGAAGGGTATGGTAGACCACCCCAAGTTGCTAATGGAGATCACGAGACGGACCCCGCATTGTTGCACCTAGTGCGCTATGTAAGTGCACTAGAGGCACTGTTCGACCAGATCACTATTGATTTAATCGCAGCTCGTGGAGAGCTGGTTCGTCGAGCCCCAGCGAGAGGAGAAAACGAGCCCAACGCCGACAACCCAGTCGTGCTGTTTGGACAACCGATCGAGACCCCGAGATCTGCCCCAGCCATCGGCCAAGGTGCTGCGATAACCCCAGAGGTGCTTCATCGCATATTGGGAACACACTCCAACGGGGTTGTGGCCAACAATCCCCGCGATGGTCATCATCACTACCCCGACCCTGCAGTTCCTCCACCATCTCCGACTAATCCCGGCAGAGAGACATGTGGAGAACCCTCGACATCCACCAGGCACGCCCGTTTAGACATGAACGAGGTAGACTAAGCCGTATGAGTAGCACCGAGTTTCAGTGTATCCTCACTTTGTAATCATGCGACCGTGTACATTAACGCAGCCTGTCGTTGTGCCTCTGTTTTAATAGTAGCCTTGCATATTTGGTCAGCGCATAGCTGCATATTTTTCCAGGCACAACTACCAAAACCAACCCGACGACAACCACAGTGACACGTCTCTTTATGAGATATGTGTATCTCTGACACTGACCCGACCTTTGGAGCTAAGCTGGCAAATTTACTACCTTTCACCACGGTAAAACGAATCCAGCTCCATTGCTATATAAAGGCCACCTTGTGACCTTACCCAGCAACCCTCACTTTGTGCACCACACTCACACTTTATCCTGTCATGCCAAGCCCCAGCATTCATCTGAGAACCCCAGATGCAACCCCAGGTAGCTTTGTCAAAATATTGTGGGATTTTACCCGCAGTACCATGGGTTCTACCCAGCCACCTCAGTACGAGCTGTTCAAATCAAGGATCACCCCATCCACCTCGGAATATTGGGCAGCAGTACACATCCCTCCCGTAGACTCCAATCAAGATCCAACGGAAGTTTCCTTCATGGGGAAATCTATGCCAACCCCACACCTGGCCATAGAAGCTGCTGCGAAAGAAGCAATTGCTCGTCTTCGATCCGCAGTACCCTATGCCCGCGAACGAGGATATTATTACTTTCCGAGCCGTGCAGCACCCGGAGAAGTAACATCTTTTCCCGATGGACGTATTGAGAGAGACCCAGTTCTGGCCAACCTTATCCAGTACATCATTGCTCAAGAGCATTTGAACCAGCGACTGATGGATTATCTCCAGAGCCTTGCAGATTCAAATCCTCAGATTGCCATCGGCAGACCACTGAGACCCGACACGGAGAGACGCATACATCGACTGGTCAATCCACTGCCTCCGATAGAAGAAGAGTGTATCCCTTTACCAGAGACATTTTATCAGGACCCCACCCAGTTACCATTTTCATTTTAGACGTCACTACTGTAATTGTTCTTTGCAACATTTATTTATGTGTGTGACTTATGCGTGATACCCTGAGTTTGTACGACGAGTCAATTATTTGGCTTATACTAATGTGTGTAGTTTTTGTTGTGGTTTATGCTCCTTTAAATTAACTGTTTTTCCCTCGCAAAAATCCGGGAGTGAGATTTCTTTTCCCTGAGTTGCTACACCTGCCCTTTCTCATGACATGGATTAATTAATTTCACACAGCACCACGCAGCAGACTCACAACCATAATCATTCAGACACATACACTGTTTGTAAAACTTTGCAACGGCGTTACATCCAGCTAATCACCCCCTAACAACAGTTACCACCCGGCACACCTCCATCTACTCCTCATGATCACCACCACCGCGGAGAGCCAACACCCGAGCCGCAGCGTCGCAATACTCGTCGAAGATCATCGCGCACAGGAGCACAGAGAGCCCCAGCAGTGTCGCCAGCCCTCCGCATATCAGGATCACAAACCAGTCCGGCATCGCCTCCGCCATTAGAGCCTCGCCCGAGCTTTGGTAAGCAGTAATGGAGGGAGGAGGAGGAGAAGTGAGGCCAGGTGCGAGGGAGTGGCACCCCGGCCGTTTTATAACTCGAGCTCGGTGTACGGTGGGCAAAGTCCACCAACGCCGCTCGTCGCCGATCGCCGGTATTCGGAGTCGAATCCGCGAGCAGTGCCGACAGCACGCTGGCCCGCGAGGTGAGTGCACGCTGCACCGGCAGCTAGCACGTCGCGCACTACCATGGTACGGCCTAGCTGCCCTACGCGTTAGGCATCGCCGTTGGAGAAAGCGCGAGAAAGCGCGCGGGAGAGAGGAGGTAGAAGGAAGAACCAGAGGGAGAAGAGGAGACTGACAGTGGACCCCGGGTCCACCTGTCGGCCAAAGAGAGCACTGTGCTCTCGGGTACGACCAGCGTATATCTAAATTTAGGAGTTATTCTAAATTTTTATCCAGCGTAGAAATCACCCGTTTTTGTCCCGAACCGTAGACTCTTCCACGCAGCCCCAGTTTTCACACTGTGGTTTTTCACCACTTATTGCCCTCTCACTGTAGCCACATCTTTATTGCGTAATTATTTTTTTTAACACCGCTTTTAACAAATCTCGAGGACGAGATTTTTCTTAAGGGGGATAGTATTGTGACACCCCAAAAATTTGGCCTTGTTTTAATAAATTAAAATTTTGCCAGGAATTAAAACTTTGGATTTCTGAGCTCCATTTTGATTTTTAAATCGTTTCTTTCCCTGTTTTGATGAGTTTTTCCCAAAGAGAAAACTTTTCAAATGTGTTATTGGACTTGTTTAACCTCTCAAGAAAAACTTTCCTTTTATCAGTGTATCTAATTAACTAATTTAATTGCTTGATCTTTACTTTCTTGAAAATGGTTTTTCAAGGTTAAATGGCCATATTTGAACTACAACCATTTGATAAATTCTCTTAAAATTTCCACAAAAGTTTGGAGATGTCATGTGATGTTTTTAAATCACTATTATGCAAAAATATATTTCATTCATGAAATATTTTGAGCCCTACACTCAATTCTTCTTCTCTGGTCCAGAGTGCATTTTGCACTACAACCCATTTAAATATTTCTTCCTGGCCTCCACCAAAATTATGGGATATTGGTAATGGCCTAAGATTCCACCTTGTGCAAAAATCCAGGGTTGTTCTTTGAAAATTTTGAGTGAATCAACCTCATTTCCATTCTGGACCAACTTGATGATTTGTACAGCAACCACCATTTTAGTTGCTCCTATATCCATGACTATTTCCCCTACTTGTAGTCACCCATGTTAAACCCTTAAGTCCAGGAGCATGCACCTTTTGGATCATTTTTGGTTCATGAAATAATTCTATTTATTTCCTGTCCAGAATTGAAGTTTTGTTAGACTTACACTAGCAAGTTTCTGCTTTTGGCCAACTAACCTCACCACCCTCTTGTACATCTGAAGAGACTTCCATCTGGAGTTTTTGGCCACTCCAAGACTTGTCTAAGTGCCCTTGGCATTTTGTCAAACACCTGGAGTGCATGACCAGTTTTGACATGAGTTGTGGCATTGCACTGTGAACTTGCACCTCTGACCAAACCAGCTTGTCCACTGATCTCCTTGCAAGCCCAAACCTAGATCTGTTAATTACCAGCCTCGACCGCGACCTCTAGCATGCTCTGGCATTACGTCGAGCACATCCCGTGCACGCCCAGAGCGCGAGCAGAGCGTGCGTTTGGCACGCACGCGCACCGAGCCGACACGCTGGCCCCCACGGTTTTGGCCCACACTACAGAGCCTCGCCACGCACTCCCTTTCTCACAACTACGCGCCAAGCCGCCCCTCGCCACGCCCGGCAAGCCAAGAGCTAGCCGCCGCCGCCTCCCGACAGCCTCTGCCCATGTCGGCGCCGCCAAAGCCACCTCCGCTCGCCAGCTCGCCCCTGGAGCAGTGCCCAATCGTCCGCTAGCTCCTGCCGTCATCCCCAGCCACGCCACGTTGCCCTGCAAGCTACAGAGAGGCGGTTCGCCGGAGAGCTTATCCGGCCGCCGCGGAACCGACCTCGACGAGCTATAAAAGGAGGCCCCCGAGCCTCCCCAAGCATAGAGGAAGCCTTAGAATGCACCCCTAGTCCTCCCGTGGCAGCCAATCGACCCGGGGGAGGTGTTCTTCCCCACCTCCGGCAACTGCAGCCGCCACCACTGCCCCGGCCAATTCGGCACCACCAGGGCTTCCCACTCTCCGTTCTCTCCACCAAGAGCACCCTCATCCTCCCGTAAACCATTCCCACTACTTGATTTTGATCGAGGACCACCATAGCCCCAAAACCACTCTGCTCCCAAAGCTCTCCGTCCGCCGCGAAGCTCACCGCCGACGACCCCGTCCACTCCCGAGGCCGTAACACCCACCGGCGGGACCGCCTCGACCCCCTGAACCCGTGGAAGACCTCGGTTTCTCAAACGGAGCCGCCAATCGCCGGCGGCGATCGCCGGAGTCCCGCCTCCGCTCGGGACAGAGAAAGGGGAGGGAGAAGACTGGTCAAACCTGACCAGTGGGCCCACTGGACCCACTGTCAGCGACCCCGTGTCTGTCCACGTGGTTAAGTGGAGGCGTAAAGCCCCAAGTACGCCTCCTCTACACCGAAAGCGTATTTCTATCTGAAACGTTTTCTTTTCTGTTTTATTTTAAATAACAGATTTTTGACCACATCTTTGACTGGCTATAACTTTTTAAATATAACTCCAAATGAGTTGATTCTTTTTCCCACCTTCCTCAAATTTGGTCTAGGTTATTTTAAGATTTATTTGAAAAAATTTCAAACAACTTTTTTGTACTATTTTTGAAATGTGTGTTAATTCAAATATATTTTTAAATAGGATTTTGGGGAGAGAGAAGAAGCTTTCAAAAGTTTTGGAGAGAACCCCCACCCCTCCACAACATTGAAGGCAAGCATTCTGAATCCCGGCATAATGTTTTGGTGTGATCGTGGATACATTTATAACACCACCGCATTTCGAAGGACTCGTTATTTCATGTGGTATGATCATATGCATGAGTGCATATTAGTGATTTCCAGGCTGTTGGAAATGAACACTTGTGATAATATTCACCCTCATGTGCCTTGCATGCATACCGGCAGGAACCCGGGAAAACCTCAGCCTTGGGTAGGCATGAGTTTGTCGCCGGTCTCCGTCGGGACGGTTATGTCTGGTATGGCATGGTAAAGTGACATGAGCGGTGACTCTGTTGGTTGAAATATATTCGTTATACTAATCATGCAGGGAATACTTAAACCTCCTGAGTCGACCGTAGATCGAGTCTTGTGCCAGTAACCCCCATACTTGTTTCGTACTACCACTCGTCTCTACAGCAAGTAGAGTACGGTTCAGTAAGTTGTCAACCTCTTTCTAGCACACACCGTACAGAGAGGCCATGGTGGAAGGTACCGGTTGTAGCTGGTAGGCAAGCCACCTAGTCCGGGGGCATGGGTGTTTCCGGTTGGGACCGAGAGGGGAGGCCACCCCTTAGAGCGCGCGATATAAATTTGATCCCATGCTACGCGAGGCTGTAGCCTCCCCACTTAGAGTTGCTTAACAGGTGTCGTGGGTGATTCCAGACACGTGTGAGTTAAGCTGGTGTGTGCAAGTTAGGTGTGTTTTCAACAAAAAGACCGTAGACGGAATTAGTCTCGATGGACTAAAGAAATCTGTTACTCGTGGGTAAAGAGTACGCCCTCTGCAGAGATTAAATCTATTCGAATAGCCGTGTCCATGGTTAAGGATTACAGTCTGGGATGAGTCAGGTGTCGGTCTTAGTGTCGGTCTTCGGAGGTGAAACTATTAACCAGAAATGGTATTACTACTTGTGACTTGTGATAACTATGATTATTATTATTGTTGACTAACCCGTGATGTTATTGTTATTATCGAGTATCTCTGGGATGGTTCTACCTCCGGGATATTCACTATGATTGTCTATTTTAAAGCCCTTTATGTGGTGTCGCTCAGACGCCCGACTGTGGCATTTCTTTTAAAGCCCTTTTTGTGGTGTCGCTCAAACGCCCGACTGTGGCATTTCTTTTAAAGCCCTTTATGTGGTGTCGCTCAGACGCCCGACTGTGGCATTTCTTTTAAAGCCCTTTATGTGGTGTCGCTCAGACGCCCGACTGTGGCATTTCTTTTAAAGCCCTTTATGTGGTGTCGCTCAGACGCCCGACTGTGGCATTGCTTGTTATTTGTTTTTCATAAATTTTAATACTACCATGTTATTGCAATTTTTATAAATAACTTGCTTGCACGCATCAGAGTTTCATTTATCATTTGTGACTGACGTCATGAGCATAAAAATATTTTAGCACATCATTGTTATATTATACCTGTGTTCATAATGTTTGCGAGTACATTCAAAGTACTCACTGGCTTGTCCCTGGCTATTGTCTTGGCCAGATTTTCTTGCTCGGAGAGGAGCAACGCGATGTCAGCCCCGGAACCCACACAATGGAGATAGCAGCCTCGCGAAGATAGGAGTTAACCTGGTCAGCTGTTCCCGTGGGAAATGGAGTCCCATAGACATTGATGTTTCACAAACCGCTTCCGCCATCAACCACTAGAAACCATTTGTTGTACTCACAGGCCAGTATGGTCTTATACTACATATGTTGTATTCTGCTTGGAATTTTCTGTATCCAGTTGGAGCCTCATCAGCTAACAGTAATCCTGGGGCTGATGAGCACGACAGTCTTTTCTGGAAATTTATTACCCGGAAAAAACCGGTCGTGGCAAAAGCTTATTACCAAAATCGGTTTCACCGAGTTTGTGTAATCGGTCTTACCGAGATTATGTTATGCCCTAACCCTAACCGAATCGGTCTCACCGAGTTGCATGTCAGTCCCACCGAAAATCACTAACGATCACTAGGTTTACTAAATCGGTCCGACCGAGTCTGTTGAATCGGTCCCACCGAGTTTGGTAAATTGTGTGTAACGGTTAGATTTTGTGTGGAGGCTATATATACCCCTCCACCTCCTCTTCATTCGTGGAGAGAGCCATCAGACTAAACCTACACTTCCAACTTACCATTTTTGAGAGAGAACCACCTGCTCATGTGTTGAGGCCAAGATATTCCATTCCTACCATATGAATCTTGATCTCTAGCCTTCCCCAAGTTGCTTTCCACTCAAATCCTCTTTCCACCAGATCCAAATCCTATGAGAGAGAGTTGAGTGTTGGGGAGACTATCATTTGAAGCACAAGAGCAAGGAGTTCATCATCAACGCACCATTTGTTACTTCTTGGAGAGTGGTGTCTCCTAGATTGGCTAGGTGTCACTTGGGAGCCTCCGACAAGATTGTGAAGTTGAACCAAGGAGTTTGTAAGGGCAAGGAGATCACCTACTTCGTGAAGATCTACCGCTAGTGAGGCAAGTCCTTCATGGGCGACGGCCATGGTGGGATAGACAAGGTTGCTTCTTCGTGGACCCTTCGTGGGTGGAGCCCTCCGTGGACTCGTGCAACCGTTACCCTTCATGGGTTGAAGTCTCCATCAACGTGGATGTACGATAGCACCACCTATCGGAACCACGCCAAAAACATCCGTGTCTCCAATTGAGTTTGAATCCTCCAAACCCTTCCCTTTACTTTCTTGCAAGTTGCATGCTTTAATTTCCGCTGCCTATATACTCTTTGCATGCTTGCTTGAATTGTGTGATGATTGCTTGACTTGTCCTAAGATAGCTAAAATCTGCCAAACTCTAAAATTGGGAAAAGGTTAAGTTTTTAATTGGTCAAGTAGTCTAATCACCCCCCTCTAGACATACTTCAAGGTCCTACAGATGCCACTTCTGCTATGCATGATGAAACTACTTCTGTGGGTGATACTACTTTGCCATTAGGTGAATTTCTTGATGAACAACTTGCTAGATTTAGGGGGAATGAAATTACTGAAGATCCTATTACTGATTATAGTGATGATGAAGGTCCCCCCAATGATTATGTTTTACCTATTGTTCCTAAGGGTTATGTTATGAATGAAAAAGCTGCTATGGAAATTCTTGCTTGCAATGATAGAAATGATATTAAGAAATTATTAGCTAAATGGAAGCAGTAGTCTCTTAATGCTAGAATGAAACCCGATCCTGCTTTTGCTACTTCACCTATCTGTGTTACTGATAAGGATTATGAATTCTTTGTTGATCGTGATATTATTACTTTAGTTGAATCTGATCCTTTTTATGGCCTTGAATCTGAAACTGTTGTGGCACATCTTACCAAGTTGAATGATATAGCCACCCTATTTACTCATGATGAGAAGTCTCGCTATTTATATATCCTTAAGATATTTCCGTTCTCATTAAAGGGAAATGCTAAGACTTGGTATAATTCTCTTGCTCCTGGTTGTGTGTGTAGTCCCCAGGATATGATTTATTACTTCTCTGCTGAATATTTTCCTGCTCATAAGAAACAAGCTGCCTTGCGGGGAATATATAATTTTGTGCAAATCAAAGAAGAGAGTCTCCCACAAGCTTGGGGGAGGCTTCTCCGGTTACTTAATGCTTTGCCTGATCATCCTCTTAAGAAAAATGAAATACTTGATATCTTTTATAATGGACTAACCGATGCTTCCAAGGACTACTTGGATAGTTGTGCTGGTTGTGTTTCCAGGGAAAGAACAGTTGACGAAGCTGAAATACTATTGAATAATATGTTGACTAATGAAAATAATTGGACTCTTCCCGAGCCAGTTCCTGAAGTAATTCCTGAACCAATTGAGCCAACTCCTGAGCCTATTCCTAAACCCACTCCGAAGAAGAGAGGTGTTTTATTTCTCAGTCCTGAAGATATGCAAGAGGCAAAGAAATCAATGAAAGAAAAAGGTATTAAAGCTGAAGATGTTAAGAATTTACCTCCTATTGAAGAAATACATGGTCTGAATATACCGCCTGAAGAACTACATTGTCTTGACAACCCGACACAGGTAGTGAAGGTAAATTCTCTCTATAGATATGATAAAGTTGAAATACCCTCTACTAAATTTCATAGCCCATGCTTAGATGAATTTGATGACTTTATGGCTAGACAAGAAAGTTTTAATGCTTATGTTGGTAGAGAGTTAAAGAATAACGCTTTCGAGATAGGACACATAGGTGATAATCTGGCTAGAGTTAAAGATGAACTTCACCGCGTTAGCAAATATGCTTCTATGGTTGCTACTCAAGTTGAGCAAGTACTCAAAGCTCAAAATGATTTGCTTGATGAATTAAATAATAAAAATGACTTTGCTGTTAGAGTGGCTACTAGAACTGGTAGAATGACTCAGGAACCTTTGTATCCTGAAGGCACCCTAAGAGAATCGAGCAAGATTCTCAAAGAAATAATTTAGAGGCACCTAATTCTTCTTCTAAGAAGAAAAAGAAAGATGATAGAATCTTGCATGCTTCTAATGAACCTACTATAGAGACACCTGAGAATCCCAATGATATTTCTGATGCTGAAATGCAATCAGGTGATGAACATGAACCTAGTGATAATGTTAATGATAATGTTCATGTTGATGCTCAACCTAGCAAAGACAATGATGTAGAGATTGAACCTGCTGTTGATCTTGATAACCCACAATCAAAGAATCAACGTTATGACATGAGAGATTTTGTTGCTAGGAAGCACGGTAAAGAAAGAGAACCATGGGTTTAGAAACCCATGCCCTTTCCTCCTAAACCATCCAAGTCAAAGGATGATGAGGATTTTGAGCGCTTTGCTGAAATGATTAGACCTATTTTCTTACGTATGCGCTTAACTGATATGCTTAAAGTAAATCCTTACGCTAAATATATGAAGGATATCATCACAAATAAAAGAAAGATACCGGAAGCTGAAATTTCCACCATGCTTGCTAATTACACTTTTAAGGGTGGAATACCAAAGAAACTTGGATATCCGGGTGTACCAACTATACCATGCTCTATTAAAAGAAATTATGTTAGAACTGCTTTATGTGATCTTGGAGCCGATGTTAGTGTTATGCCTCTCTCTTTATATCGTAGACTTGAATTGAATAAGTTGACACCTACTGAAATATCTTTGCAAATGGCTGATAAATCAACTGCTATACCTGTCGGTATTTGTGAGGATGTGCCTGTTGTGGTTGCAAATGTCACTATCTTAACGGACTTTGTTATTCTTGATATTCCCGAGGACGATAGTATGTCTATTATCCTTGGTAGACCTTTTCTTAATACTGCAGGGGCTGTTATTGATTGCAACAAAGGCAATGTCACTTTTCATGTTAATGGTAATCAGCATACGGTACACTTTCCGAGAAACAATCTCAAGTTCATAGTATCAATTCTATTGAAAAAGTTCCAACTATCATTTTTGGAGGTTTTGAATTTCCTCTCCCTACTGTCAAGAAAAAGTATGATATTCTTATTGTTGGGGATTTTCATATCCCCGTTGAGGTAACTTAGTGTTATTCAAAATTTCTCCGATTCCGTGTTATTCGGAATGAGTTTTTTAACAAGACTTGATCAACCTTGTTAGTGGCTTCATTTTGATGATCACGAGATGGATAAAACTAGAAGGCACAACCTTTTGTACCCTCCGTTTACTTTCTGTTATTTAGAATAAATAAAGCAAAAATAGTATTATCTGTCTGTTTTCTGATTTATCTGTGCATTAAAAAATAGTCCGAAAATAAAAGTGCTTCAAATGCCCTGCAAATTTAGTATGATTTTTTCTGGAATATTTGAGGATTTTAGGCACTAAAAACACTGCAGGAGGGCCAAGCACCAGGCCACGAGAGAGGAGGGCGCCCCCCCCCTGTAGGGTGCCCCTCCTGTCTCGTGGGCCCCTGGTGGCTCCCCTTCACTTATGCCAGCACCCACACACTTCATCTTCTACCCAAAAATCCCCATCCAACTCAAGCCCGAGTTCTAGCCCGTTTTGCTGGGATTTTCGATCTCTTAGCTCAAAGCTCCATTCGCAAAACTGCTTTGGGAGATTGTTGCTTGGTATGTGACTCCTCCGTTGGTCCAATTAGTTTTTGTTCTAGTGCTTTATTCATTGCAAATTTTTGCTGCATAGGTGACCATGTTCTTGAGCTTGCATGTTAAATTTTTGAGGTCCCAAGCAATTCCAATGCATGATATAGGCTCTAGGCACTTGTAGGAGTAGTTGCTATCAATCTTGTTTAATTTTATCAACTTTTATTTTGAAGTTACAAAAATTTCAGAAATTTTCAGAAGAAGAAATATGCTTAGAAGAATGTACCAAGGTGGTTCCTCGGCAAAGAAAGGGCCCACAATTGCTATATGTGAACAAGATGTTAATTTGACAAGGGACGCAAATGTACGGGCTTGTGAGTGGCCATCCGATGATTTTATGGTCGAAGCAGGCTTCCAAGAGGAATTTGACGCGTATGTGCGTAATGCCGAGGTGGAGGACTTCTTACAAGATAAGTGTCCTCAATATTATCAATTGACTAATTCCTTTTTGCGGAGGTTCGAATATATTTCTTCGCGTAATTCTCCTAGTGTTATGTTTGATATTTATGATACATCTTATACCATGGATTTAGAGGATTTTACAACTGCTTGCAAACTCCCTCAGTGGGGTAATATTAATGATCCTCCCAAATCTGAAGTTAGAAATTTCCTTGCTAGTATTACTATGGGAGAATCTAGGGACGTAACACAAGCTACCATAGGGAGCATTCATTTTCCTGCTATACATTATTTTGCTCTCTTTATTGGTAGATGCATTAACGGTAAGGACGAAGTATGTCACATGTGTGCCCCTGATCTTTGTGTCCTCAAGAGTGCTGTGTCAGGTTATAAAGGCTATAACTTGGGGGCAATAGTTGCACGTAGGTTGCATAATAATAGTAAAAGGGGAGATTTCTTTGGAGGAATTTATGCAACCCATGTGGCTAATTTTCTTAATATAGCTCCACGAGAGGGGGATATGCTTGTACCTCCTGTTTATTTGGATAAAGAAGCTATGTTTGACCATCATTTTCTTGAGAGGAATGATCAATTCCTCCATTATCGACTAACCTATAACAGACGCAACGTCGTCCCTGTTACTCTTCCTACTCCATACCTTTTTGATTATCAGACAACAGGAAGATATCTTGTCACCAGGGAAGAAGCCATTGAATATGAGAGGGGAATGGAGGCAGCTCGCCAACATGCTGCTGCTCAGGAGGCGGTTGCCTCTTCATCTCAGTACTACCCCAGTTTCACTTATGGATATCAGCCAGGCAGTAATTGGTATTAGACCAACTTAGGCCAAAAGCCTAAGCTTGGGGGAGTACGTATTTCTCACCGACTTGACATTCACGTTCACACACTAGTCATCGGTGCTCATACTCTTTCATTGTATTATCCATGCTAGTTTGAATTTCTTCTTCTAGTTTTCTTCTTGTGTGTTTGATAAACCTTAAGAAAAACCAAAAAAATTAGTTAGTTTAATTCCCTTGCTTGTAGTAGAAATTAAAATGAAAACTCAAAAAGATTTCTCATTCTTGTTTTACTTGTTGGGAGCTTTCTCGTGTAAATAGTTTTATTTTCCTTTCTTTCTTTTGGGGGTCGAGAAGACCATATTGAAAATGCTTAGTGGCTCTTATATGCATGATTGATTATTTATATTTAGAGTCCATATTACTTGTCTTCTCTCTTGAGTTGAATGCTTGTAGATTCCAGCTTAGTCCAATGCACGTGCACTCTTATTATTATACACATCGTTCGGTCGTGCGAGTGAAAGGCAATAATGACGATATATGATGGACTTATTGGGATGAGAAAAGCTGGTATGAACTCGACCTCTCTTGTTTTTGTAAATATGATGATTCATCGTTCCTGAGTCAGCTATTATGAAGTAAACATATTTGCAATGACATTTAGAGATTATAGTTGCTTGTGCCATGCTTGATTAGCTATGAGTTATAATGGTTTACCTTGCGTGCCAACATGCTATTAGAATGATTATGATGCGGTATGATGGGATGGTATCCTCCTTTGAATGTATTAAGTGACTCGACTTGGCACATGTTTACGCATGTAGTTGAATCAAATCAACATAGCCTTCATGATATTTATGTTCATGGTGGATTATATCCTACTCATGCTTGTATTCGATGTGAATTAATTTTAATGCATGCTTACGACTGTTGTCGCTCTCTCAGTTGGTCGCTTCCCAGTCTTTTGCTAGCCTTCACCTGTACTAAGCGGGAATACTGCTTGTGCATCCAAACTCCTTAAACCCCAAAGTTGTTCCATATGAGTCCACCATACCTTCCTATATGCGGTATTCACCTACCGTTCCAAGTAAATTTGTATGTGCCAAACTCCAAACCTTCAAATGAAATTCTGTTTTGTATGCTCGAGCAGCTCATGTTACAACTAGGGCTGCCTATATCTTCCATGCTAGGTGGGTTATTCTCAAGAGGAGTGGACTCCGCTCCTCATTCACGAGAAAGGGCCGGTAACCGGGATGCCCAGTCCTATGATCCAAAAAGATCAAAACAAATCAAAATAATCAAACAAAACTCCCCCAGGGCTGTTGTATGTTGGAGGCACTCGTTGTTTCGAGCAAGCCATGGATTGATGCTTGTTGGTGGTTGGGGGAGTATAAACCTTTACCATTCTGTTTGGGAACTGCCTATAATGCATGTAGTATGGAAGATATAGCCATCTCATAGTTGTTGTGTTGATAGCGAAGGTATGCCGCTCAAAATGTTATTCAATCTCTATTTTAAAATCAAGCTCTGGCACCTCTACAAATCCCTGCTTCCCTCTATGAAGGGCCTATCTATTTACTTTTTATATTGAGTCATCATCCTTCTTATTAAAAGCACCCGCTGGAGATTACACTATCATTTGCATTCATTATTATTGGTTTATATTGGGTATGACTTGACTGGATCTCTTTTACCATGAATTACAATGATTAGTCAGTCCTTGATCTTTAAAGGTGCTCTGCATTTATGTTTTGCGGTCTCAGAAAGGGCTAGCGAGATACCGTTTTGTTATATCATGTTATGATTATTTTGAGAAAGTGTTGTCATCCGAGTTTTATTATTATGACTCGCTAGCTGATTATGCTATTGATATGAGTAATTGTGAGACCTATGTGTTATTGTGAGTATGGTTAGTTCATAATATTTGCTAAAACTTGAATGCTGTCTTTTCATGTTTACAACAACAAGAGCAAACAGAG
This sequence comes from Triticum aestivum, assembly GCF_018294505.1. NCBI lineage: Eukaryota > Viridiplantae > Streptophyta > Magnoliopsida > Poales > Poaceae > Triticum > Triticum aestivum. Next base: position 110,480,033 of record NC_057804.1, on the reverse strand, counting down.
TTTGTAAAAGTTTTTCTTTATCACTTTCAGTTTATCAACTGAATTGCTTGAGGACAAGCAAAGGTTTAAGCTTGCGGGAGTTGATACGTCTCCAACGTATCTACTTTTCCAAACACTTTTGCCCTTGGTTTGGACTCTAACTTGCATGATTTGAATGAAACTAACCCGCACTGACGCTGTTTTCCGCAAAACTGCCATGATGTTGTTTTATGTGTAGAAAAGAAAAGTTCTCAGAGTGTCCTGGAAATCCACGGAGGCACTTTTCAGAATTAATAAGAATTTTTGGTGAAAGAATCAAGGCCAAGGGGCCCACGGGCTATCCACGAGACAGGGGGGTGCCCCCAGGGTGCGCCCTCCAATCTCGTGGGCCCCCTGGACCTCCTCCGACCTCAACTCCAACTCCATATATACCATCTCGGGGAGAAAAAAATCAGGGAGAAAGTTTCATCGCGTTTCATGACACGGAGCCGCCGCCAAGCCCTAATCTCTCTCGGGAGGGCTGATCTGGAGTCCGTTCGGGGCTCCGGAGAGGGGGATTCGTCGCCGTCGTCATCATTAACCATCCTCCATCACCAATTTCATGATGCTCACCGCCATGCGTGAGTAATTCTATCGTAGGCTTGCATGACGGTGATGGGTTGGATGAGATTTACCATGTAATCAAGTTAGTTTTGTTAGGGTTTGATCCCTAGTATCCACTATGTTCTGAGATTGATGTTGCTATGACTTTGCTATGCTTAATGCTTGTCACCAGGGCCCGAGTCCCATGATTTCAGATCTGAACCTATTATGTTTTCATGAATATATGTGTGTTCTTGATCCTATCTTGCAAGTCTATAGTCACCTATTATGTGTTATGATTCGACAACCCCGAAGTGACAATAATCGAGATACTTCTCGGTGATGGTCGTAGTTTGAGGAGTTCATGTATTCACTATGTGTTAATGCTTTGGTCCGGTTCTCTACTAAAAGGAGGCCTTAATATCCCTTAGTTTCTGTAAGGACCCCGCTGCAACGGGAGGGTAGGACAAAAGATGTCATGCAAGTTCTTTTCCATAAGCATGTATGACTATTTACGAAATACATGCCTACATTACATTGATGAACTGGAGCTAGTTCCGTGTCACCCTATGTTATAGCTATTACATGAGGAATCGCATCCGGCATAATTATCCATCACTGATCCATTGCCTACGAGCTTTTCACATATTGCTCTTCGCTTATTTACTTTTCCGTTGTTACTGTTACAACTACTACAAAAACCCAAAAACATCTATCTTTACTTTTGCTACCGTTACTATTATTATCATACCACTTTTGCTACTAAACACTTTGCTGCAGATACTAAGTTATCCAGGTGTGATTGAATTGACAACTCAACTGCTAATACTCAAGAATATTCTTTGGCTCCCCTTGTGTCGAATCAATAAATTTGGGTTGTACTTCACCCTCGAAAGCTATTGCGATCCCCTACACTTGTGGGTTATCAGTCGTCAGCTACTTCAGCATCCCTTCAACTTCAACCATATCAGGTGACATCTTTTGAAGTTCCATTTTCAGCTGGGAGCGCCCACAGGGCTGCATCATTCCCAGGTCGCGTGGGTCTGTCCCTGCAGCATGTATCCATTTTGCTCATGTTCTTTGCTTACCTTGTTGGGGGCGCCCCTCGGGCTGCATTATCCCCAAGCCGCTCGGGCCTGACCCAGTGACGGTTGCTTTTCTACATCTATCTAAATGGATTTGCTCCTTCATGCTTGACATGCTTGACCTAATCGCCTGCTCAATTGACACCTACCTTTGGAGCCACTCGCTCTGGCATGGCACTTGCGTACGGGTCTGTCCCTGCAACACCGATAAATCTGAGTGGCCGAGCTCTGGCCGCGGCAGCCCCGCAAGGTGCCACCTCACCAGGCCCTCAGTGCCCCAATCACTCCCTTGGAGCGACCAATGGTTGGCTGGCAACCGTAACAACAGACCTTGTTTTCCCTCGTGATTGGTATGCAGGACCCGCTCCAGAAGTAGCGCTGGGGACGTCGTGAGCTCTCTCTCTCTCTCTCTCTCTCTCTCTCTCTCCGGCACGATCAGCTTGCACGTTAAAAGGGGGGCACCTGAGCATCACGAATCATGGGCTCTTACTGGCTCTCCAGCCCTCACCCCCTGGCCTTGACCCATGGCATCGCGACCTGTCATACCAGCGGCGGCTGAGCTCGCTCGAGGACCGGGACCTGAGGATGTAGAGCATAAAGGATAGTGCGGGGGAGAGGGAAGAAGCTCGCGAGGACCTAACCCAGCAACACCTCAGCTGCCGCCGCGCAGGCCCAGCACTTCGCCGGAAACCATTCCAAACCTACAAGAAAGTCATGCAAGACTGAATCGACTCAGCACTAAACCCTCGCCTACTGCGGCTCTGTCACGACAACATTGCCTACCTTTCTTGCCCAGCGGAGGCTGCTTGAGAGCCAAAGGGGACCTCCTGAGCATCGCGACTCAGGGGCTCTTACTGGACCTTGGGCCGCTCACCTGCTGGCCTTGACCACGGCATCGCGACCTGGCATACCAGCGACGACTGAAGCTTGCCTGGGGACCAGGACCTGTCGGCGTAGAGCACCAAGCCCTCGTGAGGAAAGAAAGGGGGAGCTGAGCCGGGGCAGGATGCGCCTCCTGCATCGTTTCATGATAAGGATGCACAATTCACAAAAACATGGCAGGCGCCTTACATATCCCCATGGGGTGTCATTTTGATTCCTCGCAGGGAACAAAAGGTGCTAAGGAGCGATAACTACGCGCGCCGCCGCGGGAGACGCTATCATCAACAGTGGGTCATCAGGCGCCGGCGCCAACCCCATCTAGATCAGCAGCACCGATGGCCTGATGCAGCCGCCCTGCTTCGGGCACGTCGCGAGCTCGGAGGCTCGTAGCTATCGTCGCTCGTCTCCGGAGTCGCGTGGAGCTTGGCGGAGTCGTTGGACCCTCCGGTTCCTTTGCTGCTGCCTGAGGAGCTGCTGGAGAAGCGGTTGGCAGGCCTGGTCCTTGCCACGTTGATGCTCCGGCCACCTTCCTTGGGGCAGCATTCCATCCGGCGTCCTTCTGCGTCGAAGACCTTGAATAACATCAAGGAGGCGCCATCGTATTCAAGATGGATTACGAGGGCGCCCCCTGTCCGGCAGACCCGGGCGATCTCGCCCCAGCCGCGGGTCAGGAAGACCTTGCCCGGGGCAACGACCTCGACCTCCACCCCGGTCGCGAGGGTGTTGCAGTCGGCGTGCTGCAGCTAGAGCTCCCGAGGCCCCCTCGGCGGAATCTCGAAGGCGAAGGAGGGAGGAAGGCGAATCCAAGATCAAGGAGGCATGGCGGCGTGAAGCACAAGCTCGCGAGAGGAGCCCTCGGCGTGGACTCCAGGAGGAACGACGCGCACCGTCGTAACTCACCGGTGTCGGCGACGGCGCCGTCGGTGCCGCTCGGCGTCTTCTTCTCCAGGGCCGTCGATTCGGGCGTACAAGGGCAGAGGAAACCCAGGTGGCGGCCGCTCGTACTAGGGCCTCGACACCTCCTGCCAAGCACCCCCATCTCCGCGGCAGAGGACTGGCCGCTTCTTCGGTGGAAGCGGGTCGGGACCCTCTCGGGGGGCCTTTCCCTTTTCTTCTGCAGAGAACCGGCGGATAGGCGCCATTGGCATAAGGTGGAGCAAGGGCAAGAAAGAAGAAGAAAAGGAGTGGCGGGAAGGGATGGACTGGAAGGGCTCACGCCGTTCCGTACTTATAGCCGGAGAAGGCCAACCGCCGGCCTCCACGATCACAGGTAATCATGACCCATTTTTGCATGCAGGGACTTGACAAGTCATGAGGTTGCCGAGGCGTCGTGGGGAAGCGGGGACGCCCACGTCCAATCAATCAACATGCGGCGCCCAAGGCCGCAGGCTATTGGAGCCCGCGGTGCTTCACACTTGCCCCTTCGCTTCTCTGCTAAGCCAAGTCCGGGCGCGCATTGGGCCCGGGGGCTACTATCAGCATTCTGGGAATGGGGGTCCCCAGACTTGCCTGCTTGCGGCCTGCGGCGTGGCTCAAGCGAAGGCCCAGTGCAGCCCAACTTCATCAGCTCAAGCTCAAGACCCTCGCGGGGCAGACGATAGGATGCTTCCTCAGGAGTAGCCTCATTAGGCAGGCTCGCGAGGAGGCGGAGAGATCGAGGCAGGGCACCTCACGAGGAGCCCGTGACGCAAGCCATGACGATCGAGACCAGGCGAGCGCCAGGCGGGCGCCGGCCTATGCAGTGTCCTTGTTTCCCCTTTGGTGCAAAGGGGGCAAGCACAGGCCAAGGCATCAGGCAAAGGTTACCATTTCGGTGCAACAAGACCAAGACCAGCGGAACGGCGGGAAGGAGGTCATCATGGAGCCCAGGACGGTGTCACCGCTAGAGTCTTTGGCAGTCGGAGACCAACTTTAGTCAGGATAAGTGTACTAGATGTTCCCTTCAAAATGGCCAATTGTTGGCGCCCTTCTCGCTCATTATTTGGGAAGAGGCCCAGGGCCTCCCTCTATAAATAGGACTAGCCACCACAGTGGGAAGGCATCTAGAGATCTGATAGGCACCCAAGAGGCAACTGAACTCACCCAAGCAGTTCATCGCACCAACTCAAGAACAGCCCCTCGCGAGGCTGTTCTCTCTTTGTATTGTTCATTGCCAGCCCCTGAGGCAATCCACACACCACAAACTAGAGTAGGGTATTACACCACAATGGTGGCCCGAACTAGTATAAACCTTGCATCTCTTGCGCTGTTCTTCGTGTAGTATAGATCCTTGCGAGTCTTCAAAACGCGAGTTGGTACGGGAAAGATCTTCGTGCGCACCCCAGAGTTCGAACCTCAAGGGTCTGCCGGAACCCGAAATCCGACAACGGTGGCACCCAACTGACGCATGAGCTCCTTGTGATGTCCCCTGGCCTTCTTCTCAGCCACATGAGTAATGTACTAACCGTGAGACTCCATGCAGAACAACTTCTTCATCTTGAGCTTGAGCTTCTTTGCCCAAGAGGGCTCTGCCCCAGAAGGCTCATAGTCATCATCATCCTCAGCCTCAGCCTCCTCCTCGGTCTCCATGGCAGCAGTAGAAGATGTACCCACAGATTTAGGGACCTGAGTGCCCCAGTTGTCCTTCTTCCTCAGATGCTTGATCTCATGAGACACCAACTCTCCAGTCTCTAGCATAACCTTGGGATAGACCTGATCCCAGGCCTTCTCAATGAGCAGCATGATGAACGGACCATAGATCGGGCACTTGCGCTCTAAGATAGCAGATAAGAGCTCAGACCACATAACATGAGAAATGTCCAGGGACTCGCCAATGTTTGCTTCCTTCTCATGCTGGCAGAAGAGAAGCATGTCCACGAGATAGGAGTGAACCATATCCAGATTCCTAATACGAGGGAAGAGAGTCTCACGGAAGACACGGTGAAGAATGTCCAAAAAGGCAGGCAGCTCATATGTTACCTTCTTAGTGTCAGGGTTGATCTTCTGAGTGCAGTAGTGCCAGAGGGCTTGCTTGTGAGTGGAGGTTGAATTGCGGTGAGGACGAAAGCTGACAGGAGTCTCAAGCCCGTGATCTTCCACCCCAAGTAACTCCATGAATGCCTTCCACTTGACAGAAAGCAACTTGCCATTGGTCATCCATGTCAAAGTCATGTCCTCATCAGTCCCTAGATGGACAGTGGCATAGAATTGAGCCACGATATCTGCATCATAGTCCTTGTTGAACTGCATGATTCTGAGAATGTTCAGCTGAGAGCATATCTTAAGAGCTTCACCAAAGTACTCGGGATCCTTCTCCATATAGTCTGTGTCAATGGAGCGCACATTAACATAGAGATTCTTCTTGGCGTTGAGCACATCAAAGAAAATGGCAAACTGAAAGCGGTTCCAGAACGGACGGTTGACCAAAGTGGGTTCTTGGTCTTCCACATAGGGGTTGCGGCGACGCCTTGTCCAAAACTCCTTGGCATTCATTTGAGGCACAGTTTTGCCCTTTGGCTTCGGCTTGACGACAGACTTCTTCTGGAGTTGAGGTGGAGGTGGAGCACTAGAGGAACCTCCTGCTGACTCAGATGTGCGGTAGCGCTTCGACGTGGCACGACCGGGGTTGACACGGCGAGCTTGATGCTGAGGATGTTCATCACCTGGAACCAAACACAAGAACACGCGAAACAACCAAAAAGAACGATTATAAGCCACCAAACACAACAAAAATGATCAATGAATGGTAGGAATATGACGGAACTTGGCAGGCAGCGGTAGTACCACTTCAATGAGAGCGGTAGTACCGCTTGAAGCGGGGAAACAGCGGTTTCCTACTGCCGTGGTCAGATCCGGCACTATCGGCCTATCAAATTCAAAAATAATCCTACCAAACGCTAATCCAAAATGTCTAGTTGCCTACTCCACCCTACTCAAGCCTAGATTTAGCCAAAAATCTAGAGATGCAACCACTATTGCCCCTAAGACGCTAGATATGAAATCTAGACAAAAAGAGAGAGGGAGCAGGGGCAATATCGGCATCCATGACAAGAGGACGAGGTGGGGATCGACTCCACCGAAGGAAATGGAGAGGGACGCCCCGGAGAAGAAGATCCGCCGGAGCCCCCCCCCCCCCCCCGCGGCGAGACGTTGCTGGAGAGACAAAGAGGAGCGCGGGGGCGAAGCGAATGGGTATGGGGGAGAAGAAACCTCCCCCTGCCCCGAAATAACCCCCTGATCCCGCCCCGCAGTGGTAGTACCGCGCTGGTGGGCGGTAGTACCGCTCATAAGCGGTAGTACCGCGCACCACCAGTGATAGTACCGCCCAGCACGCCACGACAACTAGACAAAAAGACTAAGCTAAAAAAAGACTAGACAACGGCAAAACGACTAGGCAACAAACACACTAGCAAGGGGCCAAGACACAACTCTTCAAGAGAGGGCGGTGGCCGAGGCCACCTATGTTTGAGTCAAGAGGTATGGCACCGCGAAGATTTTAACCTTGGGCCCATGACCAAAACTCGTCCTTGAAGCACAAGCACCATCGAAGATGGTTAAAGTGAAAGACTTGATCAATTTATGCATAATGGGGGGAGGGAGAGTTCATTGAGAGAACAACACTACCCCTATGTCCATGCCTACACCTAAACTAGACAACATGTTGAATGTGGTGGGATGTGCATGGGTTCAAGATACATTGCTTGAATCAATGATATTTAGCTCATGCCTTAACTCGCAAAATATTGCTTCATCCAAGGGCTTCGTGAAAATATCTGCAAGGTTATCATGAGTGTTGACATACTTGAGCTCGATCTCCCCTCGCCTAATGTGGTCCCGGATGAAGTGATAGCGAATCTCAATATGCTTCGTCTTGAAATGTTGCACTGGCTTGAGAGAAATCTTCATGGCACTTTCATTATCACACCAAAGAGGCACTTTGTCACAAATGACACCGTACTCCTTTAAAGTTTGCCTCATCCATAAGAGTTGTGCACAACAACTACCGGCCGCCACATATTCCGCTTCAGTGGACGAGAGAGACACACAACTTTGCTTCTTGGAAGACCAACTCACCAAAGAACAACCAAGAAATTGGCACCCTCCAGAAGTGGACTTCCTATCCACTTTGTCTCCCGCCCAATCGGAATCCGTATATCCTTCAAGCTTGAAGTTTGCTCCTCTTGAGTACCATAAGCCAAAGTTTGGGGTATGAGCCAAATATTGAAAGATTCGCTTGACCGCCGCATAGTGGCTTTCCTTCGGTGTGGCTTGAAACCGTGCACACATTCCCACACTCAACATGATATCCGGTCTAGATGCACAAAGGTAAAGCAAGGAGCCAATCATGGAGCGATATACCTTTTGATCCACCACTTTACCATTGGGATCAATGTCAAGTTGGCACTTGGTAGGCATTGGAGTAGAAGCCAGCTTGACATCACTTAGCTTGAATCTTTTTAGCATGTCTTGAGTGTATTTGGCTTGGTTGATGAAGGTACCTTCTCTTCTTTGTTTGATATCAAAACCAAGGAAGAAGTTCAACTCTCCCATCGAAGACATCTTGAACTTAGAGGTCATGAGAGCGGCAAATTCCTCATTGAAAGCTTTGTTAGGAGAACCAAAGATAATATCATCAACATATAGTTGGAATACAAACAACTCCCCTTTGACCTTCTTAGTAAAAAGAGTGGGATCGATCTGCCCAACCTCAAATCCACGATCTTGTAACAACTCGGTAAGGTGGTCATACCACACACGTGGGGCTTGTTTAAGGCCATAGAGTGCCTTATCGAGTTGATACACATGATCTAGAAAGTAGGGATCCTCGAACCCGGGGGGTTGCTTGACATAAACCAACTCATTAATAGGACCATTAAGAAAAGCACTTTTCACATCCATTTGTTGTAACTTAAAGTTGTGATGGGAAGCATAAGCAATCAACAAACGAATGGATTCAAGGCGGGCAACGGGAGCAAAGGTTTCACTGTAGTCGATACCCTCGACTTGGGAGTAGCCTTGTGCTACCAATCTTGCCTTTTTGCGAATGATGTTCCCATGAGCATCTTGCTTGTTCTTGAAAATCTACTTGGTTCCAATGACGTTGTGGTTCCCCGATGGCCTTGGCACCAATCTCCACACCTTGTTATACTCGAAGTTGTTGAGTTCTTCATGCATGGCATTGAGCCAATCCGAATCTTCGAGCGCCTCATAAACCTTTTGGGGTTCAACACAAGAGACAAACGTGTGATGTTCACAATAGTTTGCTAATTGTCTATGAGTGCTTATCCCCTTTCTTAGGCTTCCAACCACGTTTTCCATGAGATGACCTTGGGTGGTGAGCTTGGAAGCATTTTTCGCGGCACGACGCTCTAATTCCTCCTCGGATGTGGAGGGAGGAGGATTAACTTGATTATCTTGAGCGCCGTCATGAGCTCGTTCTAGATCTTGAGCTTGCTCTTGATCTTGGACTTGCTCGAGGGGGAGAACTTGACCTTGGGCATCATTTGGTGGTTCACCACCATATTGAGGTTGATCTTGCCCTTGGTCTTGTTCACGAGGTTGAGGGCCTTCACTTTGTTCTTCGGAAGCGTGTGGGTCTTGGGTTCGTGATGGATCCACTTGAGTGGAGCATTGTCCTTCTCCTTCGGCCACAAGGGGTTCCTCAATGGGTAGGATATGACCCACACCCATTCTTCTTATGGCTTGGGGAGGAATTTCATCACCTACATCACAAATACCACTTTGCTCCACTTGGGAGCCGTTATTTTCATCAAACTCCACGTTACACGTCTCCTCAATGAGTCCGGTGGACTTGTTGAGGACACAATAAGCATGAGAGTTTGTAGCATAACCAACAAATATGCCCTCATAAGCTCTAGCCTCAAATTTAGACAAACGAACACCTTTCTTGAGAATGAAACACTTACACCCGAACACCCGAAAGTACTTGAGGTTGGGCTTGTTACCGGTAAGTATTTCATAAGGAGTCTTGTTCAAGCCTTTGCGGAGATAGAGCCGATTTAACGCATGACATGTTGTGTTGATGGCTTCAGCCCAAAAGTTGTATGGAGACTTGAACTCCGCCATCATGGTCCTTCCCGCATCCATCAACGTCCGGTTCTTCCTCTCCACGACACCATTTTCTTGAGGGGTATAGGGTGCATCATATTGATGCTTGATCCCCTCATCACTAAGAAACTCATCCAAGGTGTAGTTCTTGAACTCGGTGCCGTTGTCACTTCTTATTGTCAAGATCTTTGCATCATGTTGACGTTGAGCTTCATTTGGAAAGTTGATGACAGTTTGTTGAGTTTCACTCTTCCTCTTGAAGAAATATACCCAAGTGTATCTTGAATAATCATCCAAATCACCAAGCAATACTTTCTACCCCCAAGACTATCAAAGGATGGAGGCCCAAGAGGTCCATGTAAAGGAGCTCCAAGGGTCTCTTCGAGTAGATGATAGTCGTGGGAGGGTGAGCCTTCTCATGAAGCTTTCCTTCGATACACGCACTGCAAGCACGATCTTTGGCAAAACTAACATTTGTTAGTCCACGGACATGGTCCCCCTTGAGAAGACTTTGCAAAGATCTCATATTGATGTGGGCTAAACGGCGATGCCAAAGCCATCCCACATCAACTTTAGCCATTAGGCATGTCGCGGTCTTAGTGGGTCGCTCCGAAAAGTTAATCACATAGAGACCATTCTAGACATGCCCAACAAAGGCTACTTTAAGAGTCTTGCTCCACAAGAGGGCCATGGTATCAATATCAAAGAAAGTGGCAAAGCCCATGAGTGCAAGTTGACGAACGGAAAGTAAATTATATGCAAGGGACTCAACAAGCATGACTTTCTTGATCATTAGATCATGAGAAATGACAACCTTGCCAAGACCCAATACCTTAGAAGATGAGGCATCACTGAGGGAGTCCTAGATCAGGGGGTATCCGGACAGCCGGACTATATACTTTGGCCGGACTGTTGGACTATGAAGATACAAGACTCAAGACTTCGTCCCGTGTCCGGATGGGACTCTCCTTTGCGTGGAAGACAAGCTTGGCGATTCGGATATTATATTTCCTTCCTTGTAACCGACTCCATGTAAACCCTAGCCCTCTCCTGTGTCTATATAAGCTGGAGAGCTTAGTCCGTATGAGGACGATCACAACATTCATAATCATCATAGGCTAGCTTCTAGGGTTTAGCCTCTACAATCTTGTGGTAGATCAACTCTTGTAACACCCATATCATCAATATCAATCAAGCAGGAAGTAGGGTTTTACCTCCATCGAGAGGGCCTGAACCTGGGTAAACATTGTGTCCCTTGCCTCCTGTTACCATTAGCCTTAGAGGCATAGATCGGGACCCCCTACCCGAGATCTGCCGGTTTTGATACCGACATTGGTGCTTTCATTGAGAGTTCCTCTGTGTCGTCGCTGCAAGGCTCGATGGCTCCTTCAATCATCAACAACGCGGTCTAGGGTGAGACTTTCTCCCCTGGACAGATCTTCGTGTTCGGCGGCTTTGCACTGCGGGCCAATTCGCTTGGCCATTTGGAGCAGATCGACAGCTACGCCCCTGGCCATCAGGTCAGGTTCGGAAACCTAAACTACACGACCGATATCCACGGAGACTTGATCTTCAATGGATTCGGGCCTACGCCAGGAGTGCCGGACAGTCACGATGTGCACGGCTTAGACCTGCTGTCGAACAGTGCTCGGGATATCACCCCTGCAGGAGTCCCGGGCCTAAATCCGGGGCAGATTGTGCCGCCCGGGGATGGGTGGATGAACCCCGCTCCAAAGGCCGCACACCCATCGACGGTAGAGCCGAACACAAACTTCACCCCCAAGGAAGCCTGTGACACTGGACTCCCGGACTCGTATCCGGCTGCAGGTTCTAGTCCGCGCACCTCCGAGCCCACCGAACTTGGTTGGGCTCCGGTAATGGAGTTCAACGCTGCGGATATCTTCCAGCACTCGCCCTTTGGCGACATGCTAAACTCGTTAAAATATCTCTCTTTGTCAGGAGACTCTAGGCCGAACTATGTCCGGCTTGAGTGGGAAGCCGGCAACGAGGGAATTCGTTGCCCACCCACCACCCATTTCATAGCCACGGTCGATGATTTGACTGACGTGCTTGACTTTGACTCCAAAGACATCGACGGTTTGGACGATGATGTAGGAGAAGAACAGGAACCACCACCCATGGGGCGGTGGACAACCACCTCTTCCTATGACATATATATGGTGGACACTCCGAAAGGAACCAATGGCGATGAGGCAATTGAGGATAACCCCTCAAAGAAGAAAGCAAAGCATGGGCGTCGCCAGCGCCGCTCCAAGCCCTTCCACAGCAATACCGGCACCGGAGACGAAAACAATCCGGACAGTGCCGAAGATGAATACAACCCCGATCAACCTGCCTTCGAGCAGGACGAGCAGGAAGATGGGCAGGTCAGCCCAGACGAACATGCGATGGACGGGTATCTGGAGGAGGACAACTACATGCGCCCCTTCGAAGATGAGATTAGCCTCGGCGACGACGAGTTCGGCATGCCCGCGGACCCCGTGGAGCAGGAGCGCTTCAAGCGCCGGCTTATGGCCACTGCAAGGAGCCTGAAAAAGAAGCAGCAACAGCTCCAAGCTGATCAAGACCTGCTCATAGACAGATGGACAGAAGTCCTGGCAGCCGAGGAATATGGACTCGAGCGCCACATGGCTGACCGGCCACCTTGTGGCCGGGATAAAATGGCATATCAGCCCGAATACCAGCCCGCACCCCACGCTAGTTTACTACGACCCGGAGAAATACGCAGGACCTGCGAGACAAATTGGAAAACAACACAGGACAACCAAGATCGATCTATGGATCACGGGGGCGCGCCACAGCACATGACGATGACCGTCATACCGGATACACTAACAGTAAATCCGGCCGGGCCGAACACAACCAACCAGACTTAGTCGGATTATGTCGCGACATAGCCCGGCACAGAGGCGCCGCACACCCCCTCTGCTTCACTGATGAAGTAATGGATCATGAATTCCCAGAAGGGTTTAAACCCGTGAACATTGAATCATACGATGGCACAACAGACCCCGCTGTATGGATCGAAGATTTCCTTCTCCACATTAACATGGCCCGCGGAGACGATCTACACGCCATCAAGTATCTTCCCCTTAAGCTCAAAGGACCAGCCAGGCACTGGCTAAATAGCCTGTCGGCAAATTCCATTGGCAGTTGGGAAAACCTGGAGGACGCTTTCCTCGACAACTTCCAGGGCACATACGTGCGACCACCGGATGTTGATGACTTGAGCCACATTACCCAACAGCCCAGAGAGTCAGCCAAAAAATTCTGGACTCGGTTCCTAACTAAAAAGAACCAAATTATCGACTGTCCAGATGCCAAAGCCCTGGCAGCCTTTAAGCATAATATCCGCGACGAGTGGCTTGCCCGACACCTCGGCCAGGAAAAAACAAAATCCATGGCAGCCCTCACGACACTCATGACACGCTTTTATGCAAGCGAGGATAGTTGGTTGGCTCGCAACAGCACCATGCCAATAAACTCAGGCACTTTAGACGTCCGCGACATTAACGGCAAGCCACAGCATAACAGACATAAGCGTCGGAACAATGGCAATAACACTGAAGACACGACAGTCAATGCCGGATTTAGGGGCTCAAAATCCGGTCAGTGGAAAAAGCAATTCAAAAGAAACAATCATGGACTGTCTAGTCTGGACCGCATACTTGACCGCTCATGCCAAATTCACGGCACCCCAGATAAGCCAGCAAATCACACTAATAGAGACTACTGGGTTTTCAAGAAGGCCAACAAGATAAATGCCGAGAACAAGGACAAGGGGCTGCACAGCGACAATGACGATGAGCCCCGGCGTCCGTACACGGGGGGACAGAAGAAATTCCCTCCCCAGGTGAAAACGATCAACATGATCTACGCTACCCACATTCCCAAACGGGAACGAAAGCGAGCACTGAGGGACGCCTGTGCGATGGAGCCAGTCGCCCCGAAATCCAACCGATGGTCAGCCTGCCCGATCACCTTTGATCGTAGGGATCACCCTACCAACATCCGTCCCGGCGGTTCGGCCGCATTGGTTCTCGACCCAATCATTGACGGATTTCACCTCACACGAGTCCTTATGGACGGAGGTAGCAGCCTGAACCTGCTTTATCAGGACACAGTGTGCAAAATGGGCATCGACCCTACAAGGATCAAGCCCACCAAAACTACCTTTAAAGGTGTAATTCCAGGGGTAGAGGCCCGCTGCACGGGCTCTATAACACTGGAGGTGGTCTTCGGATCTCCGGATAACTTCCGAAGCGAGGAGTTAATCTTCGACATTGTCCCTTTTCGCAGCGGTTATTATGTAGTGCTCGGACGAACCGCATTCGCTCGATTCAATGCGGTGCCACACTATGCATACCTTAAGCTCAAGATGCCAGGACCTCGCGGGGTCATAACAGTCAACGGAAACATGGACCGCTCTCTCCTTACAGAAGAGCACACTGCAACCCTCGTGGCAGAAGTACAAAGCAGCTTCCCTCGACAAACCACCAATCCGGCGACAACAACTCTGAACACCGTCAAGCGAGTCTGAAGTACCCCGCAACAGGATCGCCAGGCACACCAAGAGCATGACTAGCAGTCCGGCCTCCGCTCCAGCCCCGTTAAGGCAGCATTCATGTCGTGCATACACAATTACGCACTCAAAATACCATGGACATAGGTGGAGGCGCAATAGTGGCACAGTCAATAGTGTGGGTCAGCCGCAACACACTTTAATAACCCCCTTTATCTTTCAGGAACCCGCTTTCGGGCAGCCTCTCCAAAAGAGCCGGATTATCGGACCTTCACAGGAGAGAAATCCAAGGAGGCAAAAGGCGTCGCGCACAAAGGGAATACCCAGGTGGAATCTATTCACGATCGTTAATACCTGTTTTATATACCTGTAAGCGGCCTGCCCTTGGATAGGACATGTCAAATAGTCCTATTTATCTCTGCTTAATGCATTCATTGTAAACATACGCTTAAACGTATTACACATCAATGGGAGATTATATATAGCATCAGCTTATTATTCTTATCTGCACATTTTTTCTATAAATGTTTATTTACTATTGCATCCGTACACTTTGGTACGTTTAGTTTGCGAGGGGCTTCTTATGGCGCCCCGTAATATGGCAAGACAAGTCCGAACACTTTCGATAGTGCGGCACCCGGAACTTATAGCACTATATGCATCAGCTCTGAATCATGTCTTGGGTCAATAGTTGGGTTAGCCTGGCTCCCTTATTTTGGTACCTTACGTTCCGTTATATAGGCTAAGGTAGCACAGGGAGAACTACTACGATTGTGTCCCGGTTCTTCCGGACGAGCACCTCAATAGAGAAAGCCGAAAACTGACCGGCATGATATGGCGAGAGCCGGGCGCTGTTCGAGAGGTCTTAAAATCCTTAAACATTTTTCTGCTTTAGGCGAGGAATCGGCCTCGTCCGATTTAGGCGTATATAGCGCCCCAATTCGGCCTTCCGAATTCTAGGGGCTTCGCCGAAATTTAAAATTGTGAACAAGATGTTAATTTGCCAAGGGACGCAAATGTACGGGCTTGCGAGTGGCCATCCGATGATTTTATGGTCGAAGCAGGCTTCCAGGAGGAATTTGACGCGTATGTGCGTAATGCCGAGCTGGAGGACTTCTTACAAGATAAGTGTCCTCAATATTATCAATTAACTGATTCCTTTGTGCGGAGGTTCGAATATATTTCTTCGCGTAATTCTCCTAGTGTTATGTTTGATATTTATGATACATCTTATACCATGGATTTAGAGGATTTTACAACTACTTGCAAACTCCCTCAGTGGGGTAATATTAATGATCCTCCCAAATCTGAAGTTAGAAATTTCCTTGCTAGTATTACTATGGGAGAATCTAGGGACGTAACACAAGCTACCATAGGGAGCATTCATTTTCCTGCTATACATTATTTTGCTCTCTTTATTGGTAGATGCATTAACGGTAAGGACGAAGTATGTCACATGTGTGCCCCTGATCTTTGTATCCTCAAGAGTGATGTGTCAGGTTATAAAGGCTATAACTTGGGGGCAATAGTTGCACGTAGGTTGCATAATAATAGTAAAAGGGGAGATTTCTTTGGAGGAATTTATGCAACCCGTGTGGCTAATTTTCTTAATATAGCTCCACGAGAGGGGGATATGCTTGTACCTCCTGTTTATTTGGATAAAGAAGCTATGTTTGACCATCATTTTCTTGAGAGGAATGATCAATTCCTCCATTATCGACTAACCTATAACAGACGCAACGTCGTCCCTGTTACTCTTCCTGCTCCATACCTTTTTGATTATCAGACAAAAGGAAGATATATTGTCACCAGGGAAGAAGCCACTGAATATGAGAGGGGAATGGAGGCAGCTCGCCAACATGCTGCTGCTCAGGAGGCGGTTGCCTCTTCATCTCAGTACTACCCCAGTTTCACTTATGGATATCAGCCAGGCGGTCACTGGTATTAGACCAACTTAGGCCAAAAGCCTAAGCTTGGGGGAGTACATATTTCTCACCGACTTTACATTCACGTTCACACACTAGTCGTCGGTGCTCATACTCTTTCATTGTATTATCCATGCTAGTATAAATTTCTTCTTCTAGTTTTCTTCTTGTGTGTTTGATAAACCTTAAGAAAAACCAAAAAAATTAGTTAGTTTAATTCCCTTGCTTGTAGTAGAAATTAAAATGAAAACCCAAAAAGATTTCTCGTTCTTCTTTTACTTGTTGGGAGCTTTCCCGTGTAAATAGTTTTATTTTCCTTTCTTTCTTTTGGAGGTCGAGAAGACCATATTGAAAATGCTTGGTGGCTCTTATATGCATGATTGATTATTTATATTTAGAGCCCATATTACTTGTCTTCTCTCTTGAGTTGAATGCTTGTAGATTCCAGCTTAGTCCAATGCACGTGCACTCTTATTATTATACACATCGTTCGGTCGTGCGAGTGAAAGGCAATAATGACGATATATGATGGACTTATTGGGATGAGAAAAGCTGGTATGAACTCGACCTCTCTTGTTTTTGTAAATATGATGATTCATCGTTCCTGAGTCAGCTATTATGAAGTAAACATATTTGCAATGACACTTAGAGATTATAGTTGCTTGTGCCATGCTTGATTAGCTATGAGTTATAATGGTTTACCTTGCGTGCCAACATGCTATTAGAATGATTATGATGCAGTATGATGGGATGGTATCCTCCTTTGAATGTATTAAGTGACTCGACTTGGCACATGTTTACGCATGTAGTTGAATCAAATCAACATAGCCTTCATGATATTTATGTTCATGGTGGATTATTGTGACGCCCCCGATTTAATTGTACACTAATCATGCACGTAAATGTGTACGATCAAGATCAGGGACTCACGGGAAGATATCACAACACAACTCTAAAACATAAATAAGTCATACAAGCATCATAATACAAGCCAGGGGCCTCGAGGGCTCGAATACAAGTGCTCGATCATAGACGAGTCAGCGGAAGCAACAATATCTGAGTACAGTCATAAGTTAAACAAGTTTGCCTTAAGAAGGCTAGCACAAACTGGGGTACAGATCGAAAGAGGCGCAGGCCTCCTGCCTGGGATCCTCCTAAACTACTCCTGGTTGTTGTCAGTGGGCTGCACGTAGCAGTAGGCACCTCCGGTGTAGTAGGAGTCGTCATCGACGATGGCGTCTGGCTCCTGGACTCCAGCATCT